>NC_087506.1:689879-723122 GCF_036417665.1 Passer domesticus
TGGGGGATTTGGGGGATTTTGGGGGGATTTTGGGGGATTTTGGGGGTGGGGGAGGGGATTTGGGGGGATTTTGGCGGATTTAGGGGGGATTTTGGGGGTGGGGGAGGGGATTTTGGGGGATTTTGGGGGGATTTGGGGGATTTAGGGGGTGGGGGAGGGGATTTGAGAGGATTTTGGGGAGATTTTCGTTTTTTTGGGGGGATTCGGGGAGATTTTGGGGGGGTTTTGGGGATTGGGGTTTTTGGGGGAGGTTTTGGAAGATTTGGGGCGTTTTAGGGGTGGGGGAGGGGATTTGAGAGGATTTTGGGGGGATTTTGGGGGGGATTTGGGGGATTTCAGGAGTGGGGGAGGGGATTTGGGGGGGATTTTGGGGAGATTTTCGGTTTTTTGGGGGAGATTTGGGGGTGGGGGAGGGGATTTGAGGGGGATGTGGGGGGGTTTGGGGGGATTTTGGGGGATTTGAGGGGATTTTGGGGATTTTAGGGGGATTTAGGGGGATTTTGGGGGGATTTGGGGACATTTTTGGTGTTTTGGGGGGATTTGGGGGTGGGGGAGGGGATTTTAGGAGGATTTGAGGAGATTTTGGGGGGGTTTTGGGGGATTTTAGGGTTGGGGGAGGGGATTTCGGGGGGATTTGGGGAGATTTTGGGGGGCTTTGGGGAGATTTTACGTTTTTGGGGGGATTTGAGGAGTGGGGGAGGGGATTTGGGGGGATTTTGGGGAGGTTTTTGGTTTTTTGGGGAGATTTGGGGAGACTTGAGAGGATTTTGGGAGATTTTGAGGGGTGGGGGAGGGGATTTTGGGGTTTTAACTTTTTTTTTTTGCAGGCCTTGGAGTTTTTTTTGGGGGAGTTTTTTCAATTTTGGATTTTTTTGGGGGCGCTCGGGGAGAATTTGGGTTTTTTTGGGGGGGATGAGTGGAGGGAATTTCAAAATTTGGGTTTTTTTAGGAGGCTTTGGGCGATTTTGGATTTTTTTGGGGAGATTTTGCTTCTTTTGGGGAATCCCAAGGGGGATTTGGGGGATTTTTGGGTGGATTTGAGAGGATTTTGGGGGAAATTTTGGGAATTTTGGGGTCTCAGATTCTCCCAAGGTTTTTTTTTTAGGGGAAATTTGGGATTTTTAGGGGAATTTTTGGCATTTTTTGGGTGGAATTTTGAGGATTTTGGGCCCCTCAGGATTTTTTTTGGGGAATTTTTGGGAGTCTTGAGGGAGATTTTGGGGATTTTTTTGGGGGGATTGAGGGAATTTTGGGGTTTTTTGGGCAAAATTTCCAGGATTTTTGGGGAGATTTTTGGATATTTTGGGGTTCTCAGGAATTCCCAATTTTGGGGGGATTTTGGGGAGTCCCGAGGGGAATTTTGGGCAGATTTGGGGATTTTTTTTGGGGTAGATTTGGGATTTTTTGGGAGATTTTGGGGTTTTTTGGTTATTTGGGAGATTTTGGGGCGTCTTGGGTGGATTTTGGGGAGATTTTGGGATTTTTTGGGGGGAGATTTTGGAATTTTTTCAGGAATTTGGGGATTTTTTAGGGGTCTCGTGTCCCACCCTGGAGATTTTTGGGGCATTTTGGGGCAATTTCAGCGATTTTGGGGGGTCCCCGGATGCTCCTGAGGAGATTTTGGGGGAAATTTTGGGAACTTTGGGGGGATTTTTTTGGGAATTTTGGGGCTATTTTGAAGATGTTTTGGGGTTATTTCAGGAATTTCCGTGAATTTTGGGAATATTTTGGGGATTTTGGGGCTATTTGGGAAATTTTGGGGATTTTTTTCCAGGTTTTTGAGACATTTGGGGGAATTTTGGGGCTGTTTTGGGCAATTTTGGGGATATTTTAGGCGATTTTGGGGTTATTTTGGGAAATTTTGGGGACTTTGGGGATATTTTTGGGGGAATTTTGGGGCCATTTTTGGGGAATTTTGATGCGTTTTGGGAAATTTTTGAGATACTTTGGAATTCTTGTGATTTTTTGGGCATTCTGGGGCCATTTTCGGGGATTTTGGGGGCCATTTTTGGGATATTTTTCGGGCATTTTGGGGATTTTTGATGGATTTTGGGGGCATTTTTGGATATTTTGGGGAATTTATAGGGCCATTTTTGGGGAATTTTGATAAATTTTGGGGCCATTTTTGGATATTTTGGCATTTCAGGGATTTTTTTTGTGAATTTTGGGGCCATTTTGGGGGAATTTTGATGAAGTTTTGGGAAATTTTTGGGACACTTTGGAATTCTTGTGATTTTTTGGGGAATTCTGGGGCAAATTTTGGAGAATTTTGATAAATTTTGGGGCCATTTTTGGGATATTTTGGAATTTTTTTTATATCTTTTGGGGCCATTTTTGGATATTGTGGAATCTCAGGGATTTTTTTGGGGAGATTTTGGGGCCCTTTGGGGAATGTTGATGAATTTTGGGGGCCATTTTTGGATATTTTGGAATTTTAGGGATTTTTTGGAATAATTTGGGGGTCATTTTTCGGATATTTTGGCATTTCAGGGAATTTTTTGGATTTTTAAAATATTTTTGGGGCCATTGTAGAGAATTTTGATGAATTTTGGGATTTTTTTTGGGACAATTTTTGGGATATTTTGGAATTTTTTAAAAATTCTTGGGGCCATTTTGGGATATTTTGATAAATTTTGGGGCCATTTTGGGGATATTTTGGAATTTCAGGGATTTTTGGGATATTTTCAGGATTTTTTGGGCCCATTTTGGGGGATTTCAGGTCCATTTTGGGTTATTTTAGAATTTCAGGGATTTTTTGGGGGCGATTTTGGGGGATTTTGATGAATTTTGGGTCCACTTTTTGGTATTTTGGAATTTCAGGGATTTTTCAGGATTTTTTTGGATATTTTGGGTCCATTTTGGGGGATTTTGATAAATTTTGGGTCCATTTTTGGGTATTCTGGAATTTCAGGGATTTTTGGGGATTTTTTTGTGGAATTTTCGGGGCCATTTTGGGGGATTTTGGGTCCATTTTTGGCCATTTTGGAATTTCAGGGATTTTTTGGGATATTTTGGGGAATTTTTGGGGCCATTTTGCGGGATTTCAGGTCCATTTTGGGATATTTTGGAATTCCGGGGATTTTAGGGATTTTTTGGGGCAATTTTGGGGCCATTTTGGGGGATTTTGATGAATTTTGGGTCAATTTTTGGATATTTTTGAATTCCAGGGATTTTTGGGATATTTTGTGGAATCTTTGGGCCCATTTTGGGGGATTTTGATGAGTTTTGGGGCCATTTTTGGCTATTTTGGAATTCCAGGGATTTTCGGGTTTTTTTGGGGCCATTTTGGGGAATTTTGGGGTCCATTGTTGGGATATTTTGACATTTCAGGGTTTTTTGGGGCCATTTTGAGGGATTTTGATGAATTCTGGGTCCATTTTTGGCTATTTTGGAATTCCAGGGATTTTTAGGATTTTGGGGAATTTTTCGGGTCCATTTTGGGTATTCTGGATTTTCAGGGATTTTTTGGGTCCATTTTGGGGCATTTCGGGTCCATTTTGGGTCCATTTTTTGCTATTTTGGAATCTCAGGGATTTTTAGGATTTTTGGGGATTTTTGGGTCCCTTTTGGGGAATTTCGGGCCCCCCTCCCCCACTCAGCCGCAGCCGCCGTTGCTGACTCAGCGTTTATTGACCCGCGCCGGGGGGCGTGGCCAGCCCGACCACGCCCCAAACAAGCCCCGCCCACCCAAACAAGCCCCGCCCACGCGCGCTGGGGGCGGGGCCTATGAAGTGCTGGAGGGGGAGGGGCCGTGACGTCGCTGGTGCCGCCTCAGCCCCGCCCCCGAGGCGAAGCTCCGCCCACAGAGGGGGCAGGAAAAGGGGCGGAGCCCCGACGCCATCTTGGATCCGGCGGCCATCTTGGATTCGGCAGCCATGTCGGTGTCGGCCATTTTGTTTTCCAACATGGCTGCCACGTTGGTGGCGGCCATATTGGTGTCGGCCATTTTGTTTTCCAACACGGCAGCCATATTTGTGTCGGCCATTTTGTTTTCCAGAACTGCCGGCCATATTGCTCCCCTCAACGGCAGCCATATTACCACCCGCCATGTTCTTTTTCCCAATGTCAGCCATATTGGCATCGTCCACATTGGTGCTGGCAGCCATATTAGTGCCAGAAGCCATATTGCTTCTGGCAGCCATATTGCTTTTCCCAACGGCAGCCATATTGGCATCAGCCATATTGGTGCCAGCCATATTGTTTCCCTCAATGGCCGCCATATTGCCGTCGGCCATTTTGGTGCTGGCAGCCATTTTGCTCCCCCCAACAGCCACCGTATTAACGCCGGCCATATTTTTGCCGGCCATATTGCTTCCCCCAACGGCCGCCATATTGGTGTCAGCCATATTAGTGCTGTCAGCCATTTTGCTCCCCACAACAACCGCCATATTGCCGTCAGCCATATTGGTGCTGGCAGCCATATTGTTCCCCCCAACACCTGCCATATTAGTGCCGGCCATATTGTTTCCCCCAACAGCCGCCATGCTGCCGTCGGCCATATTACTGCTAGCAGCCATTTTGCTTCCCCCAACAGCCGCCATATTAGCGCCGGCCATTTTGTTGCTGGCCATATTGCTCCCCCCAGCAGCTGCCATATTGCTGTCGGCCATTTTGGTGCTGGCAGCCATATTGCTCCCCCCAGCAGCCGCCATACTGCCGTCGGCCATTTTGGTGCTGGCAGCCATATTGCTCCCCCCACCAGCCGCCATACTGCCGTCGGCCATATTGCCCCCCCCGCCCCCTGCCCCCTCCTCCCTGCCGTGCGTCCTCTCGTGCTTCCTGAGCCCCGAGAGGCCCCCGAAGCCCTTCCCGCAGGTGGCGCAGGCGAAGGGGCCGCTCCCCGGAGTGCGTGCGGCGGTGCTTGCCCAGCGCCGCCCGCTCCCCGAAGCCTTTCCCGCAGTCGCCGCAGCGCCAGGGCCGCTCCCCGGAGTGCGTCAGGCGGTGCCGCTTCAGGTCCCAGGAGGCCACGAAGGCCTTGCCGCAGTCGCCGCAGCGCCAGGGCCGCTCGCCGGTGTGCGTGCGCCGGTGCACGGCCAGGTCGGCCGGCTGCCGGAAGGCCTTGCCGCAGTCGCCGCAGCCGTAGGGCTTCACGCCCTGGTGCGCGCGCTGGTGCCGCCGGAAGCTCGAGGGGTCGCCGAAGGTGCGGCCGCACTGCGGGCACAGGAACGGCCGCTCGCCTGCCGGGACGGGAGGGGGCTCAGTGAGAAATGGATGCGAAATAGCCACGAAAAAATCCCTAAAAATTAAAAAAAAATCCCCCAAAAAATAAAAAAAAATCCCAAAA
Organism: Passer domesticus; assembly: GCF_036417665.1. Taxonomy (NCBI): domain Eukaryota; kingdom Metazoa; phylum Chordata; class Aves; order Passeriformes; family Passeridae; genus Passer; species Passer domesticus. The sequence goes on from NC_087506.1 coordinate 695,164, forward strand.
AATAAAAAAAAAAATCCCTAAAAATTAAAAAAAAAATCCGCCAAAAAGTTAAAAAAAATCCCAAAAATAAAAAAAAAATCCCTAAAAATTAAAAAAAATCCCCCCCAAAATAAAAAAAGAAATCCCAAAAAATAAAAAAAAATCCCTAAAGATTAAAAAAAAATCCGCCAAAAAGTAAAAAAAAATCCCAAAAAATAAAAAAAATCCCTAAAAATTAAAAAAAAATCCCCCCCAAAAATAAAAAAAAATCCCAAAAAATTTTAAAAAAATCCCCCAAAATATAAAAAAAATAAAAAAAAAAAGAAATCCCTAAAAATTAAAAAAAAAATCCCCCAAAAATAAAATAAAATCCCAAAAATAAAAAAAAAAATCCCTAAAAATAAAAAAAAAATCCCCCCCAAAAATAAAAAAAAATCCAAAAAAATAATAAAAAAAATCCCCCAAAAATCCCCAGAGCTCACCTGGGCACTCACCTGTCGGGACTCACCTGTGTGACCTCACCTGTGTGAACATTGCCCAAAAAATATCTCAAAAATACTCCCAAAAATCCCCCAAAATTAAAAAAAAAATTTAAAAAATCCCCAAAATATTTAAAAAAAATATTCAAAAAAGCCCCAAAAACTCACCTGTGCGCTCACCTGTGTGACTCACCTGTGTGAACATTGCCCAAAAAATATCCTAAAAATACCTCAAAAATCACCCAAAAAATCCCCAAAAATTCAAAAAAATTGCAAAAAAATCTCCCAAAAATTAAAAAAAAAATCCCAAAAAATCCCAAAAATCCCCAAAAACTCACCTGCGCGCTCACCTGTCGGGACTCACCTGTGTGACCTCACCTGTGTGAACATTGCCAAAAAAATATCCCAAAAATACCTCAAAAATCACAAAAAAATCCCCAAAAATTCCAAAAAAGTAAAAAAAATTCCAAAAGATTCCCGAAAAAATCCCGGAAGAATCCCAAAAAAATCCCCAAAATTTCCCGGAGCTCACCTGTGCCCTCACCTGCGTGACTCACCTGTGTGACCTCACCTGTGTGAACATTGCCCGAAAAAATATCTCAAAAACACCTCAAAAATACTCCAAAAAATCCCCCGGAAATTAAAAAAAATATTTTAAAAAAATCCCCCAAAAATCCAAAAAAAATCCGAAAAAAATACCAAAACTCACCTGTGCGCTCACCTGTCAGGACTCACCTGTGTGACCTCCCCTGTGTGAACATCCCCCAAAAAATACCTCAAAAATCACCCACAAAATCCCTCAAAAATTAAAAAAAAATCCCAAAAAGCTCCAAAAAAATCCCAAAAAAATCTGAAAAAATCCCCAAAATTCCCGGAGCTCACCTGGGTGCCCTCACCTGTCGGGACTCACCTGTGTGCACGCGCTGGTGGCTCTGGTAGGACGAGAGCTGCGTGAAGGCCCCAAAACTCCCAAGAATAACCCAAAAATTCCTTTAAAAAATCCCTAAAAAATCCCCCAAAATCGAAAAGAATTCTTTAAAAATTCTAAAAAAATTCCCAAGAATTCACCTGTGGGGACTCACCTGTCAGGACTCACCTGTGTGAACATTCCCCAAAAAATATCCCACAAATACCTTCAAAATTGCCAAAAAATCCCCCGAAAATTCAAAAAAATTCCAAAATATCCCAAAAAAATCCCCAAAAAATCCCCCAAAAAATCCCGGAGCTCACCTGCGCCCTCACCTGTCAGGACTCACCTGTGTGACCTCACCTGTGTGAACATCCCCCAAAAAATACCTCAAAAATCACCCAAAAAATCCCCCGAAAATTCAAAAAAATTTTTAAAAAATCCCCCAAAAATTCAAAAAAAATTCCCAAAAAATCCCGGAACTCACCTGCGCCCTCACCTGCGCGACTCACCTGTGTGACCTCACCTGTGTGAACACTGTCCATAAAATATCCTAAAAACACCTCAAAAATCCTCCAAAAAACCCCCAAAAATTCAAAAAAATTCCAAAAAAATTCAAAAAAATTCAAAAAAAATTCCCAAAAAATCCGTGAGCTCACCTGGGCGCCCTCACCTGTCGGGACTCACCTGTGTGCACGCGCTGGTGGCTCTGGTAGGACGAGAGCTGCGTGAAGGCCTTGCCGCAGGTGCGGCACGGGAAGGGTTTGGCGGCGGCGTGGATGCGCTGGTGGCAGGCGAGCGACGAGGAGCGCCCGAAGCTCTTCCCGCACTCCGCGCACAGGTACGGCCGCTCACCTGGGACAGGTGGGGACAGGTGAGTCACCATCCTGCTCAGGTGTGTCCCGTGCCCCCCAGGTGTGTCCCTTGCTGCTCAGGTGTGTGCCCAGGTGTGTTTTCTCCTCCCCAGGTGAGTCTCAGGTGAGTCTCAGGTGAGTCTCTTCCTCCCCAGGTGTGTTTTCTCCTCCCCAGGTGTGTCTCAGGTGTGCCCAGGTGAGTCTCAGGTGAGTCTCAGGTGAGTCTCTTCCTCCCCAGGTGTGTCTCTTCCTGCTCAGGTGTGTTTTCTCCTCCCCAGGTGTGTCTCAGGTGTGCCCAGGTGTGTCTCAGGTGAGTTTCTTCCTCCCCAGGTGTGTCCCGTGCCCCCCAGGTGTGTCTCAGATGTCCCCAGGTGTGTTTTCTCCTCCCCAGGTGTGTCCCAGGTGAGTCTCAGGTGTCTTTCCATCACCCCAGGTGTGTCTCAGCTGTGCCCAGGTGTGTCTCAGGTGTCTTTCCATCACCCCAGGTGTGTCTCAGCTGTGCCCAGGTGAGTCTCAGGTGTCTTTCCATCACCCCAGGTGTGTCCCAGGTGTGCCCAGGTGTGTCTCAGGTGAGTCTCTTCCTCCCCAGGTGTGTCCCGTGCCCCCCAGGTGTGTCTCAGGTGTCCCCAGGTGTGTTTTCTCCTCCCCAGGTGTGCCCAGGTGTGTTCCCATCCCCCCAGGTGTGTCCCAGGTGTGTCCCTCACCTGTGTGGGCCCTCAGGTGTATCCCAGGTGTGCCCAGGTGTGTTCCCCCCCCCAGGTGTGCCCAGGTGTGTTCCCATCCCCCCCAGGTGTATCTCAGGTGTGTCCCAGGTGTGCCCAGGTGTGCCCAGGTGTGTCCCAGGTGTGCCCAGGTGTATCCCAGGTGTGTCACTCACCTGTCCAGGTGTGCCCAGGTGTGTCACTCACCTGCCCAGGTGTGCCACTCACCTGTGTGGGCCCTCAGGTGGTTGGCCAGGTCCTTGCGCTCGGCGTAGGCCTTGGCGCAGGTGCCGCAGGTGTGCGGCCGCAGCCCCGCGTGGCCCCGCAGGTGGCGCCGGAACGCCGCCGGCTCCGCGAAGGCGCGCGGGCACTGCGGGCAGGTGAGGGGGGGGCGCGCCCGCTGCCCGGGGGGGCGCACCTGGGGGCGGCACGGGCCCGGGGGCGGGGCTGGGGGCGGGGCCAGCCGAGTCCTGGGCGGGGCCAGGTGTGTTTGAGGGGGCGGTGACGTCACCAGGTGAGCCCTGGGTGTCTCCAGGTGTGCTAGAGGGGACAATGACGTCACCAGGTGAGTCCTGGGCGGGGCCAGGTGTGTTTGAAGGGGCGGTGACGTCACCAGGTGAGCTGTGGGCGGGGTTTGGGGGACCCATGACGTCACCAGGTGAGCTGTGGGCGGGGTTTGGGGGACCCATGACGTCACCAGGTGAGCCCTGGGTGTCTCCAGGTGTGCTGGAGGGGACAATGACATCACCAGGTGAGTGCTGGGCGGGGCCAGGTGTGTTTGAAGGGGCGGGTGACATCACCAGGTGTGTCAGGGGCGGGGCTTGAGGGACCCATGACGTCACCAGGTGAGTGCTGGGCGGGGCCAAGTGCGGTTAAACGGGCGGTGACGTCACCAGGTGAGCTGGGGGCGGGGCTTGAGGGGGCGGTGACGTCACCAGGTAAGTGCTGGGTGTGGCCAGGTGTGGTCACGGGGGCGGTGACGTCACCAGGTGAGCGGTGGGCGGGGCTTGAGGGGGCGGTGACGTCAGGGGGCGTGGCCGGGCCGGACATGGCGGCGCCCCCAGGTGAGTTGGGGGGGCGGAGCCTGCGGGTGACGTCACGGGGTGGGCGGAGCCTCCGGGTGCATGGCGGGAGCTGCGGGGGAGAGCGGCAGGTGAGGGGGAGGGGCCACAGCGGGGGGGGAGGGGCGCGAATTTTGGGGGAAATTGGGGGATTTTGGGGGTGGGGGAGGGGCGGGAAAATCCCGAATTTTGGGGTTTTTTTGGTTTTAATTTTTTGGGGATTTTTGAGGAATTTTGGGGGGTGGGGGAGGGGCGGGAAATTCCCAATTTTGTTGGTTTTTTTTTTTTTCCTTTTAAAATTTTTTGGGTTTTTTTTAATTTTTCAGGGATTTTTGGGGGGTGGGGGAGGGGCGGGAAATCCCGGAAATTTTTTGGTTTTTAATTTAATTTTTTTGGGGGGTTTTTTGGGGGATTTTTGGGGGTGGGGGAGGGGCGGGGAATAGCCCAAATTTTGGGATTTTTGGTTTTAATCTTTTGGGGTTTTTTGGGGATTTTTCAGGGATTTTAGGGGTGGGGGAGGGGCGGGAAATTCCCCAATTTTGTTTTGTTTTGTTTTAATTTTTTTTTTCCTGTTTTGGGGGATTTTTCAGGGATTTTTTGGGTGGGGGAGGAGCCCAAATTTGGGGGGAATTTTGAGAAATTTTGGGGATGGGGAGGGGCGGGAAAAATCCCGATTTCGTTTTTATTTTTTTTTTTTTTTAGTTTTAATTTTTTTGGGGTTAAAAAAAAAAAGTTTTGGGGGATTTTTCAGGGATTTTTGGGGTGGGGGAGGGGCAGGGGGAGCCCAAATTTTGGGGGAATTTTTTGGGGTGGGGGAGGGGCGGGAAATCCCCATTTTTTGTGTTTTTTTTTTTTTTTTTTTTTTTAATTTTTCAGGATTTTTTGGGGGGGTGGGGGAGGGGCGGGAAAAAAAATCCCCTTTTCCTTTTTTTCTCCTTTTTCTGTTTTTATTTTTTCATCTTTTATTTCAAATTATTTTTTGTTTCTTTTTTTTCCTTTGGGGGGGGGTGGGGGAGGGGGGATCCCAAATTTTTTTTTTTTTGGGGCGAGTTCTGTCAATTCCCGGGGTGGGGGAGGGGCGGGAATTCCCCGTTTTTTCCCATTTTTCCCATTTTTAAAATTTTTTTTCCCCTTTTTCCCCCAAATTTGGGGCGGGGGAGGGGCCGCGGGTGGGGGAGGGGCGGGGGCTCCCCCGATTTGTTTTTTTTTGGGGGGGGGAGGGGTCCCCAATCCTTACCTGGAGCGGCGGCGGCGCCGGGAGCGGGGTGGGGGAGGGGCGGCGGGGGGCGGGGCTTCCGGGGAGGGCCGCGCGCTGATTGGCCGAGCCGCGACCGGGCCCGGCGCTGATTGGCTGGAAGGGGGAGGGGAAAAGGGGGCGGGGCCAAAGCGCTTCCGGTTCGGAGCGGCACAAAAGGGGTGGGGGAGGGGCGGGGGGAGGGGTTTGGGGCCAGTTCCAGCGGGTTTGGGATTTTGGCGGTTTTTGGGGGGATTTTAGTGGATTTTGGGAGGATTTTGGGGGGGAGTTTGGATTTTTTTTGGGGCGCATTTCGGTGTTTTCCGGATTTTTTACAATTTTTGTGGCGTTTGGGGTTTTTTAGGGGGGATTTGGGGTTTTTTTTTGGGGAGGTTTTGGGTTTTTAGGGGGAATTTTTGGGTTTTTTCGGAGGTTTGGGTTTCTTTTGGGAGGTTTTAGGGTTTTTTTTGTTTTTGTTTTTTTTTTTTAATTTTGTGGCGTTTGGGTTTTTTGGGGGGGAGACTTTTGGTTTTTAGGGCGAATTTTGGGGGTTTTAGGGTGGATTTGGGTTTTTTTGGTGTATTCTGGTGGTTTTTTTGTTTTTCTTTAATTTTTGTGGCGTTTGGGTATTTTTGGGGAAAGATTTTGGGGTTTTAGGGCGAATTTTGGGGTTTTTTTATGGGGGATTCGGGGTTTTTGGGGGATTTGGGGATTTTTTGGTGTTTTTAGGGCGAATTTTGGGGTTTTTAGAGGGAATTTGGGTTTTTTGGGGAGGTTTTGGTTTTTTGGGGGGAATTTTGGGTTTTTTTCGGGGGATTTGGGTTTTTGGGGGGGAGGGTTTGAGATTTTAGGAGAGAACTTGAGGGGTTTTGGTGATTTTGGGATTTTTTTTTCTGTGTTTTTTGGGGGGTTTGGGCTTTTTTCGGGGCGTTTTGGATTTTTGGGGACTATTTTGGAGTTTCTTGAGTTTTTGTGTGGAATTTTGGGGTTTTTTGGAGGCACTTTGGGGTTTTGGGGGGAGTTTTGGGAAATTTTGGGTGTTTTGGGAGGATTTTGCGTATTTTGGGGGGGTTTTGTGGTTTTTGGAGGAGATTTGGGATTTTTTTGGGGTAATATTGTATTTTTCAGGGGATTTGGGGTTTTTTGAGGGGATTTTGGGATTTTTTTGGAGGGATTTTGGGGTTTTTTTTTGGGGATTTTTTGGAGGGATTTTGGGTTTTTTTTCCGGGGGATTTTGGGGATTTTTTGAGGGATTTTGGGAATTTTTTTGAGGGATTTTGGTTTGTTGGTTTTTTTTTTTAAGGAATTTTGAGGGATTTGGGGGATTTTTTTGAGGAATTTTGGGGATTTTGGTTTTTTTTTTTCAGGGATTTTTTTGGGGCGATTTTGGCTTTTTTGGGCCCCTCCCAAGGATTCAATTTTGTCCCATTTGGGCTTTTTTGGGGGTGGTGGGGGAGGGGAAACCCCCCCAATTTTTTTTTCGGGGACCCCCCCAAAAAACCCAAACCCGAGTCGGGGTCTCTGCAGATCCGTCACCTTTTATTGCCCAAAAACCCCAAAAAACCCAAAATTGGGGTGGGGGAGGGGCCGGACCCCCCGGGGACCCCTCCCCCCACCCCAAATTCACCTCAGGGGGAGCCCCCCCCCCGAATTTCGGGGTCTCGGGGGGGCTCGGGCTCCGCCCAGGCCTCGGGGTCGCCCCAATTCTCGGGGGGGTCCCCGAAATTATTTGGGGGCGGCTCCGAAATTTCGGGGTCTGGTGACGTCATCGGGGTCCCCAAATCCCCGGGGGTCCCCGAATTTTCGGGGGGCTCCGTGGGGGAGGGGGGAGACCCCGAAACTTCGGGGTCTGGTGACGTCATCGGGGTCCCCAAAATTTCAGGGGTCCCCAAAACTTCGGGTGTTGCTGACGTCATCGGGGTCCCCAAAATATCGGGGGTCCCCGAATTTTCAGGGTCTGCTGACGTCATCGGGGTCCCCAAAGTGTCAGGGGTCCCCAAATTCCCGGGGTCTGGTGACGTCACGGGGGTCCCCAAATCCCCGGCGGTCCCCAAAATTTCGGGGTTTGCTGACGTCATCGGGGTCCCCAAATCCCCGGGGGTCCCCAAATTTTCGGGGTCTGGTGACGTCACGGGGGTCCCCAAATTTTCGGGGTTTGCTGACGTCACGGGGGTCCCCAAATCCCCGGGGGTCCCCAAATTTTCGGAGCTGCTGGAGCCGTTCGGGTGCCCCCAGCCCCCCCCAAATTCGGGATTTCCCCCAAACTCGGGCTCCCCCCAGGTCTCGGGGTCCCCCCAGGTCTCGAGGCCCCCCCCAAACTCGGGGTCCCCCGCGGAGTCGGGGTCCCCCTGGCGCTCCTCGCGCTGCAGCTCGCGGGGGTCCGGGGGGGTCTCGGCGAACAGAACCTCGCGGGCGACCCCCGAGAGCCAGCGCTCGTGGGGGGGCAGGGCGGTGAAGCGCAGCGCGGCCCCTCCCCCCGCGGGGGGCGGGGCGGCCACGCCCATCAGGAACCAGAGCCCCCGCTCCTCGCAGGCCAGGGGGGACCCCACGAAATCCGCCTGGGGGGGGGGGACCCCAAAAAAACCCGGTTGATTTGGGGTCATGGAATGCCGAAAATGTCCCAAAATACCGAAAAAACCCCCATAAATTAGCCCAAAAATCAACCCCAAAACCAGCCCCAAATTATCCCAAAAACGGCCCCAAAATATCCCAAAATCAACATCAGAAATGGCCTCAAAATCGTCAGGAAACCCCCCAAAAAACGGCCTGAAATACCCCAAAATACACCCCAAAAATTGAACCAAAATAGCCCAAAAATGGCCCCAAAAAATCCCAAAAATGGCCCCAAGAAAAGCCCAAATCCACCCCAAAATCAACTCCAAAAATGGCCCCAAAATACCTCAAAAACCACTCAAAAATCAACCCCAAAATGCCCCAAAATGCCCCAAAATCAGCCCCAGCCCCCGCTCCTCGCAGGCCAGGGGGGACCCCAAAAATCCGCCTGGGGGGGACCCCAAAAATCAGAAATTAATTTGGGGTCACGAAATGCTGAAATGGCAAAAAAACGGCCCCAAAATACCCCCAAAACTGCCCCAAAGTACCCCAAAAATTGAACAAAAATATCCCAAAAACTGCCCTAAAATATCCCCAAAATCAACCCCAAAACCAGCCCCAAAATACCCCAAAAATTGCCCCAAAATATCCCCAGAAAGAGCCCCCAAAACCGCCCAAAAATACCCCAAAAACCATCCTGAAATACCCCAAAAAACGCCCCAAAATGGCCTCAAAATCCTCCCAAAATTGCCCCAAAGATGGAACCAAAATACCCCCAAATCCACCCCAAAATGGCTCCAAAATCAATCCCCAAAATGGCGCCAAAGTACCCCAAAAACCAACCTTAAAACACCCCAAAAAACCACCCAAAAATCAACCCCAAAATCAGCCCAAAAATGGCCCCAAAGTACCCCAAAAATGGAACCGAAATACCCCAGAAACTGCCCTAAAGTACCCCAAAAATCAACCCCAAAAAATCCCCAAAATACCCCAGAAATGGCACCAAAATATCCCAAAAATGGCCCCCAAGAAAACCCCCAAATCCAGCCCAAAATATCCCAAAATCAGCCCAAAAATGGCCCCAAAGTACCCCAAAAAATCCCCCAAATTCCCTTAAATTCCCCCAAATTTTCCCCAATTTTTCTCCAAATTCCTCCAAAATTTCCCAAATTTCCCCAAATTTTCCCCCAATTCCCTCAAAATTCCCCCAAATTTTCCCCCAAAATTCCCCACATTCCCCCCAAATTTTCCCCAATTTCGCCCAAATTTTTCCCCAAATTCCCTTAAAATTCCAAATTTCTCAAAATTTCCCCCAAATTTCTGCAAAATCCCCCAATTCCTCCAAATTTTCCCCCAATTCCCTTAAAATTCCCCCAATTTTTGTCCAAAATTCCCCAAATTCCCTTAAAATTCCCCCAAATTTCTCAAAATTTTCCCCAAATTCCTCCAAAATTTCCCAAATTTTCCCCCAAATCCCTTAAAATTCCCCCAAATTTCCCCCAAAATCCCCCAAAATCCCCCAAATTCCCCCGAATTTCCGCACCCCGCTGGCGCTGCCGCTGACGCAGAAGCTCTCGGGGGTTTTGGGGCCGTTTCCGGCGTTTTCGGGGCAGCGCTCGGGGCTCACCTGGGCCGGGCGCAGCCGGCCGGGGGCACGCGGCTCTGCGGGCACGGGGGGGACAGGTGAGCACAGGTGTGCCCAGGTACCCCCAGGTGTGCCCAGGTGTGTTTTGGGTGTGCCCAGGTGTGTTTTTACCTCTCAGGTGTGCCCAGGTGTGCCCAAAACCCCCCCAGGTGTGCCCCAGGTGTGTTTTTACCCCCCCAGGTGTGCCCAGGTACCCCCCAGGTGTGCCCAGGTGTCTTTTGGGTGTGCCCAGGTGAGTGCCCAGGTACCCCCAGGTGAGCCCAGGTGTGCCCCAAGAACTCCCAGGTGTGCCCCAGGTGTGTTTTTAACCCCCAGGTACCCACAGGTGTGCCCCAGGTGTGCCCAAAACCCCCCCAGGTGTGCCCCAGGTGTGTTTTTACTTCTCAGGTGTGCCCAGCTGAGTGCCCAGGTGTGCCCCAGGTGTGCCCAGGTACCACCCAGGTGTGCCCCAGGTGTGTTTTTAACCCCCCAGGTGAGCCCCAGGTGTGCCCAGGTACCTCCCAGGTGAGCCCAGGTGCGTTTTGGGAGTGCCCAGGTACCCCCCAGGTGCCCTGTGGGCGTGGCCAGGTGCCCGGTGGGCGTGGCCAGGTGTGTTTTTACCCCCCAGGTGCCCTGTGGGCGTGGCCAGGTGCCCGGTGGGCGTGGCCAGGTGTGTTTTTACCCCCCAGGTGCCCTGTGGGCGTGGCCAGGCTAAGCCCCGCCCCTCACCTGCCCGCAGGGCCCAGCAGGTGCGCCCAGGTGCGCCCAGGTGCGTCCTGTAGGGGGCGCAGAGCGGCCGCAGGCTCCGCCCCCAGGCGGGCGGGGGGCGGAGCTTCAGCAGCGCCAGGTCCGGCCCCGCCCCCTCGGGCCCCGCCCCCGCGAAGGCGCCGTGCAGGTGGAGGCGGAGCCCGCGGGGGGCGGGGCCTCGCGAGGGGGCGGGGCCCGAGGGGGCGGGGCTGCAGGGGGAGGGGGCGGGGCCTGGCTGAGAGGGGGAGGAGCCTGAGGGGAAGGGGGAGGAGCCAGGAAATGAATGGGAGGAGTTATACGGGGAGGGGGCGGGGCTGCAATGGGAAGGGGCGGGGCCAGAAGGGGAATGGGAGGAGTTAGAGGGGAAGGGGGCGGGGTCAGAAGGGGAAGGGGCGGGGCTCTCAGGCTCCGCCCCCCAGAGCTCCGCCTCCCAGGCCTCGGGGTCCTGAGCCCTGCGGGGAACAATTTTTGGGTTAATTAGCATTAATTACCGTTAATTAACACTAATTAAGCATTAATTAACGGTAATTAACGTTAATGACTCACCCGGCGGAGCAGCTGGACGGGGGATTTAGGGTTAATTTGGGTTAATTTGGGGCAAATTTCTATAAATTTGGGGTTAATTTCCATAAATTACCATTAATTACCATTGATGACCATTGATTACCATTAATTAACACAAATTTCTGCTAATTAAGGCTCATTACCCACCCAACAAAGCAGCTGGAGGCAAATTTTGGGTTAATTTGGGGCAAATTTGTGTAGATTTGGGGTTAATTACCATAAATTACCATTTATTGCCATTGATTACCATTAATTACCATAGATTTCTGCTAATTAACGCTCATTACTCACCCAACAAAGCAGCTGGAGGCGAATTTTGGGTTAAATTGGGGCAAAGTTTTGGCGATTTCAGTTAATTTTGAATCAGTTCCCATTAAAAAAGATTAATTAACGCTAATGATGAATAATTAATTAAGAACTCACCCGAGGAAGCAGCTGGAGGTGATTTTGGGGTTAAATTGTGTTAATTTGATGTAAATTTCATGCAAATTTCATGTAAATTTTCGGGTATTTTGGGTTAATTTCAGGTTAATTCCCACTAATAAAGGCTAATTACCGCTAATGAGGGATAATTAATTAATGACTCACCCGAGGAAGCAGCTGGGGGTGAATTTTGGGTCAATTTGCGTTAATTTCATGTAAATATCATGTAAATTTTCAGCTATTTTGGGTTAATTTCAGGTTAATTCCCACTAACAAAGATTAATTAATGCTAATAATGAATGATTAATTAAGGACTCACCCGGGGAAGCAGCTGGAGCTGTATTTTGGGTTAATTTGAGTTAATTTGGGTTAATTTCGTGTAAATTTCATGTAAATTTTGGGTTAATTTCGGGTTAATTTCGGGTCAATTCCCGTTAATAAAGGTTAATTAAGGCTAATTAGGAGTAATTAATTAATTGCGGACTCACCCGAGGAAGCAGCTGGGGGTGAATTTGGGTCAATTTGGGTTAATTTTGTGTAAATTTCATGTAAATTTTTGGGTACTTCGGGTTAATTTTGAATTAATTCCCCTTAATAAAGGTTAATTAACGCTAATAATTAATAATGAATTTCAGACTCACCCGAGGAAGCAGCTGGCGGCCGTCAGGACCCATCCCCCCCCCAGCAGGGCCCCCCCGCAGCGCCGCCCCTCCCCCCGCAGCGAGACCCCCCAGGGCCAGCGGGGGGGGCGGGGGGAGGGGCAGGGGGGGGCCGCCCATGGCGCCGCAGCCTGGGGGAGGGGCCAGAAAGGGGGCGGGGCTTAGAGATGGGCGTGGCCACCGCGGGGCGGGGTCACAAAGGGGGCGGGGCTTAAAAGGGGGCGGGGTCCGAATCACAATGGGGGCGGGGCCAAAGGGGGGAGGGGTCAGAATGGCAATGGGGGAGCTGCAGAGGGGGCGGGGTCAATGTGGGCGGGGTCACCAAGGGGGCGGGGCCACCGTGGGGGCGGGGTCAGAGTCACAATGGGGGAGGTTTTTTTTATTTTTGGATTTTGGGGATTTTTGGGGGGATTTTTATTGCATTTTATGGGATTTTTGGGGGGATATTTTTTGGATTTTTTTCAGGATTTTGGGGGGGATTTGGGGGAATTTGGGGAGGGGTCTCACCGTAGCAGACCCCGACCTCCATCCCCTGTTCTGGGGGGGATTTTTGGGGCAGTTTTGAGGGAATTTTGGGCATTTTTTTAGGATTTTATGGGATTTTTATGGGATTTTTTTCAGGATTTTTGGGGATTTTTCAGGAATTTTGGGTAATTTGAGGAGGGGTCTCACGGTAGCAGATCCCAAGTTCTATGCCTGGTTCTGGGGGGGTTTGGGGCAGGATTTTGGGGCAGTTTTGAGGGAATTTTGGGCATTTTTAAAGGATTTTATGGGATTTTTTGTGGATTTTGTCAGGATTTTGGGGATTTTTCAGGAATTTTGGGGAATTTGGGGAGGGGTCTCACCGTAGCAGACCCCAACCTCCACGCCCGGTTCTGGGGGGGTTTGGGGCAGGATTCTGGGGCGGTTTTGAGGGAATTTTGGGCATTTTTTTAGGATTTTATGAGACTTTTTTGGGGATTTTTTCAGGAATTTTGGGGAATTCTCAGGAATTTGGGGAGGGGTCTCACCGTAGCAGATCCCAAGTTCTATGCCCGGTTCTGGGGGGGTTTGGGGCAGGATTTTGGGGCGGTTTTGAGGGAATTTTGGGCTTTTTTTTTAGGATTTTATGGGATTTTTTGTGGATTTTTTTGGGGATTTTTTCAGGGATTTTGGGGAATTCTCAGGAATTTGGGGAGGGGTCTCACCGTAGCAGATGCCGACCTCCGAGACGGGCTGCAGGGGGGGTCCCGGGGGGTCCCTGAGGAAGGCGCTGGGGGGGAGGTGGCGCTGCAGCCAGCGCGAGTGCGCCCCGCCCAGGGCGGTGGCCAGGGCGGGGCCGTTGGGGCGGGCGCAGCCCAGGGCGAAGCTCAGCACCCCGAAATGCACCCAGCGCCCCCCCCGGGGCGCCCCCGCACACCACCGCGCCCCCCGAGTCCGCCTGGGGGGGGAAACAGGGAGAAAATGGGAAAAAATGCAAAAAACCGTATTAAAATAGCCCAAAAAACGTGGGAAATAGCCCCAAAACAGAGAGGAAATAGAGAAAAAAACAGTGGAGAAACGCCCCAAAATATCCCCAAAAAATCCTGGAAAAATCCAGAGAAAATGTCCCCAAAAACCCCAAAAAACGTCCCCCAAAAAAACCCGGAGAAATGTCCCAAAATACCCCAGAAAATCCCGGAAAAATCCCCCCCAAAATATCCCGAAAGAACTCCCCAAAAAAATCCCAAAAAGTCCAAAAAATTAGCAATAAAATGTCCCAAAAACCCCAGAAAAAAATCCCCCAAAAGTCCCGAGAAAATGTCCCAAAAACCCCCGAAAAAATGTCCCAAAAAATCCCTAAAAATATCCCCCAAAATCCCAAAAAATCCCTTAAAAAATCCCCCCAAAATCCCAAAAAAACCCTAAAAAAATCTCCCAAAATCCCAAAAAAATCCTCAAAAAAACTGTGAGGAAAGAGCCCAAAAAAACCCAAAAATACCCCAAAAAAATCCCGAAATGCACCCAGCGCCCCCCCGGGGCGCCCCCCGAGTCCGCCTGGGGGGGGAAACGGGGAAAAAAAGGGGAGAAAATGGGAAAAAATGCAAAAAACCATATTAAAATAGCATCAAAACCATGGAAAATAGCCCAAAAACCAGTGAGGGAATAGAGAAAAAAATGGCCAAGAAATGCCCCAAAATATCCCAAAAAATCCCCTGAAAACTCAGAAAAAAATCCTGAGAAAATGTCCCAAAAATCCCAAAAAACGTCCCCCAAAAAAACCCGGAGAAATGTCCCAAAATACCCCAGAAAATTCCAGAAAAATCCCCCCAAAAATATCCTGAAAGAACTCCCCAAAAAATCCCAAAAAGTCCAAAAAATTCCTGAAAAAATGTCCCAAAAAGCCCCAGAGAAAATCCCAAAAGATTCCGAGAAAATGTCCCAAAAATCCCTGAAAAAAAATCCCAAAAAATCCCGGAAAAATCCCCCAAAAATCTCCCAAAAAAAACTGTGAGGAAAGAGCCCAAAAAACCCCAAAAATGTCCCAAAAAAAGCCCGAAATGCACCCAGCGCCCCCCCGAGTCCGCCTGGGGGGGGAAACGGGGAGAGAAAATGAGAAAATGGGAAAAAAAGGGAAAAAACCATATTAAAATAGCCAAAAAAATGTGGAAAATAGCCCAAAAACAGTGAGAGAATAGAGAAAAAAATGGCGAAGAAACGTCACAAAATATCCCCAAAAAAACCCTGAAAACTCAGAAAAAAATCCAGAGAAAATGTCCCCAAAACCTCCGAGAAACGCCCCAAAATATCCCAAAAAAACCCTGAAAAAATCCCCCAAAAAATCTCAAAAAATCCCCCAAAAATATCCCGAAAGAACTCCCCAAAAAAATCCCCAAAAACCCCAAAAAATTCCTGATAAAATGTCCCAAAAACCCCCAGAAAAAATCCCAAAAAATCCTGAGAAAATGTCCCAAAAAAACCCCAAAAAATGTCCAGAAAAACTCTGAAAAAATTCTGATAAAATGTTCCAAAATCCCTGAAAAAAATCCCCAAAAATCCCGGAAAAATCCCCCAAAAATCTCCCAAAAAAAAACCTGGGAGGAAAGAGCCCAAAAAACCCCAAAAATGTCCCAAAAACCCCACAAAAAAATCCCCAAAAATCCCGAGAAAATGTCCCAAAAAACCCGGAGAAATGTCCCAAAATACCCCAAAAAATCCCGGAAAAATCCCCCCAAAAATATCCCGAAAGAACTCCCCAAAAAATCCCCAAAAACCCCAAAATTTCCTCATAAAATGTCCCAAAAACCCCGGAAAAAATCCCCAAAAAATCCCGAGAAAATGTCCCAAAAACTCCCGAAAAAATGTCCCTAAAAACTCTCAAAAATTCCCCCAAAAATCCTAAAAAATCATGAGAAAAAAAGCCCCAAAAACCCAAAAAATCCCCCCAAAAAATCCCGCAAAAATAAAAAAAAAAGTCCCCAAAAATCCCCAAAAAAACCCAAAAAATGCCCCAAAAATCCGCAAAAATTCCATTAAAAATCCCAATTTTGAGCCCTAAAATCCCATTTTAACCCAAAAAACCCAAAAAAATCCCCCAAAATCCCAATTTAACCCCATTTAACGGCCCCAAACCCCCCCGGGACCCCTCCCCAAATTCCCTGCCAGGTCCCCGAGCGCCCCCAGACCCAATTTAACCCCTAAAATCCCAATTTTACCCCCCTAAACCTCCAAAAAGTCCCCAAAAATCCCAATTTAATGGCCCCAAATCACCTCAAATCCCCCCAAAACCGCCTCGAAGCCCCCCGGGACCCCTCCCCAAATTCCCTGCCAGGTCCCCGAGCGCCCCCAGACCCATTTTAACCCCCATTTTACCACCCCAAATCCCCATTTTATCCCCCAAAAATCTCATTTTAATCGCCCCAAATCGCCCCAAATCCCCCCAAAACCGCCTCGAATCCCCCCGGGACCCCTCCCCAAATTCCCTGCCAGGTCCCCGAGCGCCCCCAGACCCATTTTAACCCCTAAAACCTCCCCCAAACCCCCAAAATCTTCTAAAAAAATCCCCAAAAATCCCAATTTAATCACCTCAAACCCCCCCAAATGACCTCAAATCCCCCCAAAACCGCCTCGAAGCCCCCCGGGACCCCTCCCCAAATTCCCTGCCAGGTCCCCGAGCGCCCCCAGACCCATTTTAACCCCTAAAATCCCAATGTAACCCCCCCAAAACCCCAAAAAATCCCCCAAAATCCCAATTTAACCCCCCCAAATCGCCCCAAAACCGCCTCGAAGCCCCCCGGGACCCCTCCCCAAATTCACCTGGCAGGCGCCGCGGCCGCCGCGGGGCCCCCCCGCGCAGAGCATGCCGGGCCGCGCGGGCCGGGCGAGGTCGCGGCGCCGCAGGTTCGAGTACAGGCAGTTACAGGTGGGCGGCGAGAGCAGCGGCAGCGCCGCCTCCTGCAGCGGGGCCCCCGCGGGCAGCGACACTGCGGGACCCCCGGAAATGGGTGAGACCCCTCCCCACACTGGGGCAGACCCCTCCCCAAAAATCCCGGGGCGCCTGCCCGAAAATCCGGGTGAGAAACTCCAAAAAATGGGGCAAAAAACCGCTAAAAATGGGGATAAAGACCCCAAAAATTGGGGTGAGGGACCCTAAAAATGGGTGAGACCCCTCCCCGAATTGGGAGAGACCCCTCCCCACTTTGGGGCAGACCCCTCCCCACTTTGGGGCAGACCCCTCCCCAAAAAACCCGGGGCGCCTGCCCGAAAATCCCGGAGAAAAAAGGCAAAAATGGGGCAAAAAACCGCTAAAAATGGGGTTAAAGACCCCAAAATTTGGGGTGCGGGACCCCCGACACGCGTGAGACCCCTCCCCAAATTGGGGCAGACCCCTCCCCACACTGGGAGAGACCCCTCCCCAAAAATCCCGGAGAAAAAAGCCAAAAATGGGGGAAAAAACCGCTAAAAATGGGGTGAGAAACTGCAAAAAATGGGGTTAAAGACCCTAGAAACTGGGAACAGGGACCCCGAAACGAGTGAGACCCCTCCCCACACTGGGAGAGACCCCTCCCCAAAAATCCCGGAGCGCATCCCCAAAAATCCCGGAGAAAAAAGGCAAAAATGGGGCAAAAAATCCCAAAAAATGGGGTTAAAGACCCTGAAAATTGGGGAGAGGGACCCCAAAAGTGGGCGAGACCTCTCCCCACATTGGGGCAGACCCCTCCCCAAATTGGGCGAGACCCCTCCCCAAAAAACCCGGAGCGCATCCCCAAAAATCCCGGAGAAAAAAGCCAAAAACGGGGGAAAAAATCCCCAAAAATGGGGTGAGAAACTGGAAAAAATGGGGTTAAAGACCCCGAAAACTGGGTGAGACCCCTCCCCAAATTGGGTGAGACCCCTCCCCACATTGGGGCAGACCCCTCCCCACACTGGGAGAGACCCCTCCCCAAAAATCCCGGAGCGCATCCCCAAAAATCCCGGAGAAAAAAGCCAAAAATGGGGCAAAAAACCGCTAAAAATGGGGTTAAAGACCCCAAAAATTGGGGTTAAAGACCCTGAAATTTGGGGTGAATTCTGGGGTTTTTGGATGATTTTTTGGGGTGAATTTCGGGGATTTTTGGGGTGAATTTCGGGGTTTTTGGGGTGAATTTTGGGGATTTTTGGGGTGAATTTCGGGGTTTTTGGATTAATTTTGGGGTGAATTTTTGGATTTTGGGGATGAATTTCAGATTTTTTGGGTTTTTTAGGGTGATTTTTTTTATTTTTGGGTTTTTTGGGGTGAATTTTTGGGGTGAATTCCAGGGTTTTTGGGTTTTTTGGGGTGAATTTTTGGGGTGAATTCCGGGGTTTTTGGGGTGAATTTTGGGGTGAATTTTTGGGGTGAATTTCGGGGATTTTTGGGGTGAATTTTTTTGTTGTTGTTGTTGTTGTTTTTTGGGGTGAATTTTGGGGTGAATTCTGGGGTTTTGGTTTTTTTGGGGTGAATTTTTGGGTTTTTGGATGAATTTTTTGGGGTGGATTCTGGGGTTTTTGGGGTGAATTTTGGAGTGAATTTTTGGGGTGAATTTCGGGGATTTTTGGGGTGAATTTTTGTTTTTTTGGATGATTTTTTGGGGTGAATTTTTGTTTTTTTGGATGATTTTTTGGGGTGAATTTTGGGCTGAATTCTGGGTTTTTTGGGGTGAATTTTGGAGTGAATTTTTGGATTTTGGGGGTGAATTTCAGATTTTTTGGGGTGAATGTTGGGATTTTTGGGGTGAATTTTTGGTTTTTTGGGGTGAATTCCGGGGATTTTTGGGGGTGAATTTTTGTATTTTTGGGGTGAATTTCGGGGATTTTTGGGGTGAATTTTGGGGTGAATTCTGGGATTTTCGGGGGTGAATTTTTGTATTTTCGGGGTGAATTTTTGGTTTTTTGGGGTGAATTTCGGGGTTTTTGGGTGTGAATTTTGGGGTGAATTTCGGGGATTTTAGGGTGAATTTTGGGGTGAATTTCGGGGATTTTCGGGGTGAATTTTTGGTTTTTGGGGTGAATTTTTGGTTTTTTGGGGTGAATTTCGGGGATTTTGGATGAATTTTGGGGTGAATTTTTGGTTTTTGGGGGTGAATTTTTGGTTTTTTGGGGTGAATTTCGGGGATTTTGGGGTGAATTTTGGGGTGAATTTCGGGGATTTTAGGGTGAATTTTGGGGTGAATTTCGGGGATTTTCGGGGTGAATTTTTGGTTTTTTGGGGTGAATTTTTGGTTTTTTGGGGTGAATTCCGGGGATTTTTGGGGTGAATTTTGGGGTGAATTCTGGGATATTCGGGGGTGAATTTTTGTATTTTCGGGGTGAATTTTTGTATTTTTGGGGTGAATTTTTGGTTTTTTGGGGTGAATTTCGGGGATTTTGGATGAATTTTGGGGTGAATTTTTGGTTTTTTGGGGTGAATTTCGGGGATTTTGGGGTGAATTTTGGGGTGAATTTCGGGGATTTTGGGGTGAATTTTGGGGTGAATTTTTGTATTTTTGTGGTGAATTTCAGGTTTTTTGGGGTGAATCCCGGGGATTTTGGGGGCGACTCGTTCCCGCCGTCCCGCGGCGGTCCCTCACCGTTCTCGGCCACGTGGCCCCAGCCCGTGACCCAGCAGGAGCGGCCGAAGGGCGGCCGCAGGCGGGGGAGGGGCAGGCAGACGGGGCCCACGCGCGGCCCCAGCACGGCCGGCGGCC
This sequence comes from Passer domesticus, assembly GCF_036417665.1. Taxonomy (NCBI): domain Eukaryota; kingdom Metazoa; phylum Chordata; class Aves; order Passeriformes; family Passeridae; genus Passer; species Passer domesticus. The sequence continues at coordinate 714,112 of NC_087506.1, forward strand.
GCAGCCGCACCAGGGCCAGGTCGTGACCCCCGCGCACGCCCCGGAAGCGCTCGTGCACGATCAGCTCGGCCACGGCCAGCTCCTGGCCCCTGCTCCCGGTCACTCCAGGGGTCATTCGAGGGGTCACTGCCGTGGTCACTCCCGGGGTCAGCCCTGTGGTCAACATCGGGGTCATTCTTGGGGTCATTCTCAAGGTCATTCTTGGGGTTATCCCAGTGGTCAGCCCTGTGTCCCATCCCTGTGGTCACCATCATGTCCTTTCCTGTGTCCATCCCTGTGTCCATCCCCGTGGTCACTCCCATGGTCACTCCCGTGGTCACTCCCGGGGTCACTCCCGGGGTCAGCCCTGTGGTCAACATCGGGGTCATTCTTGGGGTTATCCCAGTGGTCAGCCCTGTGGTCACCCTCGTGTCCATCCCTGTGTCCATCCCTGTGGTCACTCCCAGGGTCATCCCTCTGGTCACCCTCATGTCCATCCCTGTGGTCACTCAAGGGGTCACTGCTGTGGTCACTCCTGCGGTCACTCCTGTGGTCAACATTGGGGTCATTCTTGGGGTTATCCCAGTGGTCAGCCCTGTGGTCACCCTCATGTCCATCCCTGGGGTCACTCCTGTGGTCATCCCAGTGGTCACTCCCATGGTCACTCCCATGGTCAGCCCTGTGGTCAACATCGGGGTCATTCTTGGGGTTATCCCAGTGGTCACTCCAGTGGTCACTCCCATGGTCACTCCAGGGGTCATCCCTGTGGTCACCTTCATGTCCATCCCTGTGTCCATCCCTGTGGTCACTCCTGTGGTCATTCCAGGGTCCATTGGGGTGGTCAGTGGGGTGGTCACTCCCATGGTCACTCGGGTGGTCAGTGGGGTGGTCACTCGGGTGGTCACTCAGGTGGTCAGTGGGTTGGTCACCCCAGTGGTCACTCCCGTGGTCACTCCCGTGGTCACTCCCGTGTCCATCCCCGTGTCCATACCGGTGTCCATCGCCGTGGTCACTCCAGCGGTCACTCCGGGATCCGTTGGGGTGGTCAGTGGGGTGGTCAGTGGGGTGGTCACTCCCGTGGTCACTCTCGTGGTCACTCCCGTGGTCACTCGGGTGGTCAGTGGGGTGGTCACTCCCGTGGTCACTCGGGCGGTCACTCCCGCGGTCACTCCCGTGGTCACTCTCGTGGTCACTCTGCAGCCGCAGCCGGCCCAGCACCGCTCGCCACTCGGAGAGAGGAGCCCGGAGCCCCCCGGGGCTGGGCCCGAAATCCCCCGAATTCACCCCAAAATATCCAAAATACCCAAAATCACCCAAATTCACCCCAAAATCAGACCGAAATCACCAAAATCACCCAAAATCCCCCAAATTCACCCCAAAATACCCAAAATACCCAAAATCACCCAAAATAAACCCGAAATCAACCCCAAATCACCCAAATTCACCCCAAAATATCCAAAATACCCCAAATCCCCCAAATTCACCCCAAAACACCCAAAATACCCAAAATCACACAAAATAAACCCAAAATCAACCCCAAATCACCCAAATTCACCCCAAAATACCCCAAATCACCCAAAATCACCCCAAAATGAACCAAAATCACCCAAATTCACCCCAAAATATCCAAAATACCCAAAATCACCCAAATTCTACCTAAAGTAAACCCAAAATCAGCCCAAAATCACCCAAAATCACCCAAAATAAACCCAAAATATCCAAAATATCCAAAATCACTCCAAAATATCCAAAATCACAAAAAAATCACCCAAAATAAACCCAAAATAAACCCGAAATATCCAAAATATCCAAAATCACCCCAAAATCACCCAAAATAAACCCGAAATATCCAAAATCACCCCAAAATCACAAAAAATCACCCAAATTCAACCCAAAATATCCAAAATCACCCAAAATCACCCAAAATAAACCCGAAATATCCAAAATCACAAAAAATCAACCGAAATCACCCAAAATCAGCCAAAATGTCCAAAATGAACAAAAATCACCTCAAATTAACCCAAAATCACCCAAATTCAACGCAAAATAAACCCGAAATCAGCCCAAAATCACCCAAAATCACCCCAAATCAACCCAAATATCAAAAATACCCCAAATCAACCCAAAATAAACCCGAAACATCCAAAATCACAAAAAAATCACCCAAAATCAACCCAAAATCACCCAAATTCCACCCAAAATATCCAAAATACCCAAAATCACCCAAAATCACCCCAAAATTAACCAAAAGCACCCAAAATCAACCCAAAATATCCAAAATATCCAAAATCACCCAAAATGAACCCGAAATCAGCCCAAAATGAACCAAAATCACCCCAAATCAACCCAAAATATCCAAAATCACCCCAAAAGCACCCAAAATATCAAAAATAATAAAAAATATCCAAAATCACCCCAAACCACCCCAAAATATCCATTTTCCTAAAACGCCCCCAAATCCGCCCCCGAGGCTCCCAAACCCCCTGGGCTCACCCCTGGGCGCAGTGGGCGGCGCTCAGCACCCACTGGGGGTGACCAGGGCCCCCAAACGCTCCTAAATCCCCTCAAAACGTTCCTAAATCCCCTAAATCCCCCTGAAAACTGCCCCAAATCCCCCGAAATGGCCCCGAATCCTCCGGAAATGATCCTAAATCCCCTGAAATGATCCCAAACCCTCCTGAAATGATCCTAAATCCCTTCGGCATGATCCTAAATCCCCCCAAAATGTTCCTAAATCCCCTAAGCCCCCCCAAATCCCCCCTTAAATCCCCCCAAAATGATCCTAAATCCCCTCAAAACGCCCCCAAATCCCTCCCAGACGCTCCCAAACCCCCTGGGCTCACCCCTGGAAGCAGTGGGCGGCGCTCAGCACCCACTCGGGGCTGACCAGGGCGCCCCCGCAGCGGTGCCCCCCCCGCAGCTGCAGGCTGACCGCCCAGGGCCAGCGGCCGGCCGCGCCGCCCGGCCCCCGACCACGCGGCCCCGCGCCCCGCGACAGCCCGCACCGCCACCCTAAAACGCAGATTAGGGGGTTTAGGAGCCTTTATGAGGTGGGGTTATGGGGTTTAGGAGCCGTTTTGGGGAGATTAGGGGGTTTAGGAACCTCTTTGGGGTCAGGTTCGGGGTTTTAGGAGCGTTTTTGGGGTGGGATTAGGGGGTTTAGGAGCCGTTTTGGGGGAGATTAGGGGTTTAGGAGCCTTTTTGGGGGAGATTAGGGGGTTTAGGAACCTCTTTGGGGTCAGGTTCGGGGTTTAGGAGCGTTTTTGGGGTGGGATTAGGGGGTTTAGGAGCCGTTTTGGGGGGAGATTAGGGGGTTTAGGAGCGTTTTTGGGAGAATTTGAGGGGATTTTTGGGGGGTTTAGGGGGTTTAGGAACCTTTCTGGGAGGGATTAGGGGGTTTGGGAACAATTAGGGGTGGGGTTAGGGGGTTTAGGAACATTTCTGAGTGGGGTTAGTGGTTTAGGAGCCTTTTTGTGGTTGGGTTAGGGGTTTAGGAGCGTTTTGGGCTGGGATTTGGGGGGGGATTTGGGGATTTGGAGCACGCGGCCCCGCGCCCCGCGACAGCCCGCACCGCCACCCTGGAACGGGTTAGGGGGTTTAGGAGCATTTCTGGGGGGAGATTAGGGGGTTTAGGAGCCGTTTTGGGGGGAGATTAGGGGGTTTAGGAGCGTGTTTTGGGAGAATTTGAGGGGATTTTTGGGGGGTTTAGGGGGTTTAGGAACCTTTTTGGGAGGGTTTAGGGGGTTTAGGAGCCGTTTTGGGTGGGATTCGGGGGGTTTTGGGGGGATTTGAGTGGTTTTAGGGGGTTTAGGAGCCTTTTAGGGCGTTTAGGAACCTTTCTGGGGGGGATTTTGGGGTTTAAAAACCATTTTGGTGTGGGTTTAGGGATTTAGGAACCTTTTAGTGGATATTAGAGGGTTTAGGAGCCTTTCTGGAGTGGGGTTTGGGGAGTTTTGGGGGGATTTGGGGGGGTTTTATGGGGTTTAGGAGCCTTTTTGGGAAGGATTAGGGGGTTTAGGAACATTTCTGGGGGGATTAGGGGGTTTAGGAGCATTTTTGGGGTGGGGTTAGTGGGTTTAGGAGCATTTTTGGGGTGGGGCTAGGGGTTTAGGAGCCTCTTTGGGGTGAGGTTCGGGGGGTTAGGAGCCTTTTTGGGAGGGTTTAGGGGGTTTAGGAGCCGTTTTGGGGGGAGATTAGGGGGTTTAGGAGCGTTTTTGGGAGGGTTCAGGGGGTTTAGGAGCATTTCTGGGCTGGGTTTAGGGGGTTTAGGAGCCTTTTTGGGGTGGGGTTTGGGGGGTTGGGAATGATTTGGGGGGTTTTGGGAGGCTTTGGGGGGATTTTAGGGGGTTTAGGAGCGTTTTTGGGAGGGTTTAGGGGGTTTAGGAACCTTTCTGGAGTGGGGTTAGGGGGTTTAGGAGCCTTTTGGGGGGTTTAGGAGCCTTTATGAGGTGGGATTTGGGGGGTTTGCGGGGGTTTTGGGGGAGATTGGGGGTTTAGGAACCATTTTAGGGGTGGGGTTATTGGGTTTAGGAGCCTTTTTGGGAGGCACTAGGGGGTTTAGGAGCCTTTTAGGGGTGGGATTAGGGGGTTTAGGAGCCTTTTAATGGGGATTGGGAACCTTTTTGGGAGGAATTAGGGGTTTAGGAGCCTTTTAGGGGTTTAGGAGCCTTTATGAGGTGGGGTTAGGGGTTTAGGAGCCATTTTGGTTGGATTTGGGGGGGGATTTTGGGGATTTTAGGGGGGTTAGGAGCCTTTTTGGGAGGGATTGGGGGTTTAGGAGCATTCCTGGGGGAGATTAGGGGGTTTAGGAGCGTTTTTGGGAGGGATTAGGGGGTTTAGGAGCATTTTTGGGGAGATTAGGGGATTTAGGAGCGTTTTTGGGAGGGGTTTAGGAGCGTTTTTGGGAGGGTTTAGGGGGTTTAGGAGCCGTTTTGGGGGAGATTAGGGGGTTTAGGAGCCTTTTAGGGGGTTTAGGAGCCTTTATGAGGTGGGGCTAGGGGGTTTAGGAGCCTCTTTGGGGTGAGGTTCGGGGTTTAGGAGCATTTTTGGGGTGGGATCTGGGGGATTTTAGGGGGTTTAGGAACCTTTTTGGGAAGGATTAGGGGGTTTAGGAGCGTTTTTGGGGTGGGGTTAGGGGGTTTAGGAGCCGTTTTGGGGAGATTAGGGGGTTTAGGAACCATTTCAGGGCTTTAGGAACCTTTATGAGGTGGGGTTAGGGGGTTTAGGAGCCTCTTTGGGGTGAGGTTCGGGGTTTAGGAGCGTTTTTGGGGTGGGATCTGGGGGGATTTTAGGGGGTTTAGGAACCTTTCTGGGAAGGATTAGGGGGTTTAGGAGCGTTTTGGGAGGGTTTAGGGGGTTTAGGAGCGTTTTTGGGGTGGGGTTAGGGGGGTTTAGGAGCCGTTTTGGGGGAGATTAGGGGTTTAGGAGCCTTTTAGGGGGTTTAGGAGCCTTTATGAGGTGGGGTTAGGGGGTTTAGGAGCCTTTATGAGGTGGGGTTAGGGGGTTTTAGGAGCCTTTTGGGGTGGGATCTGGGGGGATTTAGGGGTTTAGGAACCTTTTTGGGAAGGATTAGGGGTTTAGGAGCGTTTTTGGGGTGGGGTTAGGGGGGTTTAGGAGCCGTTTTGGGGGAGATTAGGGGGTTTAGGAACCATTTCAGGCTTTAGGAACCTTTATGAGGTGGGGTTAGGGGGTTTAGGAGCCTCTTTGGGGTGAGGTTCGGGGTTTAGGAGCGTTTTGGGGTGGGATCTGGGGGATTTTAGGGGGTTTAGGAACCTTTCTGGGAAGGATTAGGGGGGTTTAGGAGCGTTTTTGGGAGGGTTTAGGGGGTTTAGGAGCGTTTTTGGGGGTGGGGGTTAGGGGGGTTTAGGAGCCGTTTTGGGGGAGATTAGGGGGTTTAGGAGCCTTTTAGGGGGTTTAGGAGCCTTTATGAGGTGGGGTTAGGGGGTTTAGGAGCCTTTATGAGGTGGGGTTAGGGGGTTTAGGAGCCTTTTGGGGTGGGTTTAGGGGTTTTGGGAACGATTTGGGGGGATTTGGGAGGATTTTAGGGGGTTTAGGAACTTTTTGGGGTGGGGTTAGGGGGGGTTCGGGAAGGATTTGGGGCTTTAGGAGCATTTTTGGGGTGGGATTTGGAGGTTTGGGATCGATTTTGGGGAGGATTAGGGGGTTTAGGAGCCTTTTGGGGAGCTCTGGGCGTTTTTGGGGTGAATCTCGGGGTTTTTGGGGCCCCTTCGGGCTCCACTTCCCGTTTTTGGGGCCCCTCCCCCCCCCCCCCAATTCCGGGGTTGCGACAGCGGGGGGGGGGGGAGGGGCGGGGGGGGAGGGGCAGGGGCGGTTTGGGGCTTTTTACCCCAATTTTGGGTTTTTTTACCCCAATTTTGGGGCTTTTTACCCAATTTTTTTGGGTCCCTTTTCCCAATTTTTTGGATTTTTTCCCCCCAATTTTTGGCTTTTTTCCCTCCATTTTTGGGGTTTTTACTCCAAATTTTGGGGGTTTTTATCCCATTTTTGGGTCTTTTTCCCCAATTTTTGCCATTTTTATCCCAATTTTGGGTCCTTTTCCCAATTTTGGGGATTTTCCCCCCGATTTTGGGTTTTTTTCCCCATTTTTGGGGTCCTTTTTCCCAATTTTTGGCTTTTTTTCCCCCAAATTTTGCCATTTTTACCCCACGTTTTTGGTCCATTTCCCCATTTTTGGGTCTTTTTTCCCATTTTTTGATTTTTCCCCCCCAATTTTTAGGATTTTTATCATAAATTTTGAGGGTTTTTTCCCATTTTCGGGGTCCTTTTCCCCAGTTTTCGGCCTTTTTTTCCATTTTTACCCCAATTTTGGGATTTTCACGCCCATTTTTGGGGTTTTTAATCCAAATTTGGGTTTTTTTTCCCCATTTTCGGGTCTTTCCCCCCAATTTTTGGCTTTCTTTCCCAATTTTTAGGATTTTTACCCCAATTTTTGAGTCCTTTTTTCCCATTTTTGGGATTTTTTATCCCAATTTTTGGGATTTTTTCCCCCCAATTTTGGGGGGGTTTAATCCAAATTTGGGGTTTTTTCCCATTTTTTGGGTCTTTTTCCCCCAATTTTTGGCATTTTTTCCCAAATTTTGCCATTTTTACCCCAAGTTTTGGGTCCTTTTCCCAATTTTGGGATTTTCCCCCCATTTTCGCCCCCCTCATGAATATTCCGTGCCTCATTTGCATAACTCACATTCCGACTCCACCTCCGCGTCGCTCCCGGAGCCTGGGGGGGAAATTGGGAAAATTTGGGTGAATTTCGGGAATTTTGGGGGGAATTTTTGGGAAATTTTGGGGCAAAATTTCGGTGAATTTTAGGAAAATTTTGGGGAAATTTTTGTGATTTTTTGAGAATTTTCGGTGAATTTTGGGGGAATTTTTTGGGATTTTTGGGTGAAATTTTAGGTGAATTTGGGGACTTTTGGAAAATTTTTTTGAAATTTTGTGGTAATTTTCTGTGATTTTTGGGGAAATTTTCTGTGAATTTGGGGAATTTTGGGAAATTTTTTGGGAAAATTTTTGTGATTTTTTGAGAATTTTTGGGGAATTTTGGGGGAATTTTCAGTAAATTTTGTGGGAAATTTTTGACATTTTTTGGGAAATTTTCGGTGAATTTTGGGGGAATTTTTGGGTGAAATTTTAGGGGAATTTGGGGGAATTTGAGGGAATTTTTGGATGAATTTTGGGGTAAATTTTAGGGGAATTTTTGAGGAATTTTGGGAGATTTTTCGTAAATTTTTTGCTAATTTTTCTGGGATTTTTTTAGTGCATTTTGGGGAAAATTGGGGGATTTTTAAATGATTTTTTGGGAGGATTTTTTGTGATTTTTGCGTGATTTTTTGTGGTTTTTGGGGGATTTTTTTTGTGATTTTTGGGGGATTTTTTTGAGAATTTTGGAGGATTTTTGGGGATTTTTTGGCGAATTTTTGGGGGAAATTTAGGGAGATTTTGGGGAATTTTGAGGGAAGTTTCGGGGAATTTTTGGGCGAATTTTGGGGCAATTCTGGGGTGATTTTGGGACATTTTGGAGGGATTTTGGGGAGATTTTTTTGGGGGATTATTTTTTAAATTTAGAGAGATTTTGGAGAATTTTGGGAGATTTTTGGGGGGGATTTTTTTTTGAAATTCGGGGGGATTTTGGAGAAATTTTGGGCGCATTTTGGGTGAATTTCGGCGAATTTTTCGTGGATTTTTTTCGGATTTTGGGGGGAAATTTTCGGGGAGTTCTGCCCGCCCCTCCCCACGGCCCCGGGCTCATTTTTGGGGTTTTTTGGGCCCCTCCCCCACGGCCCCGGGCTGATTTTTGGGGTTTTTTGGGGCCGGTCCGACCGGTCCCGCGGCCCCGCCCCCGACGCCGGGACCCCCCCGGGCTCGGCCCCCAAAAAACCCAAAAAAATCCCAAAAAAACCCCAAAAAAATCCCGAGTGCAGCAAAAAAAAAATTAAAAAAAATCCCAAAATAATTTAAAAACCACCTTAAAATCCTCAAAAAACACAAAACACCCCAAAAACTCCACGAGAAATCCCAAAAACATCCCCAAAAAAAATCCCTCAAAAATCCCAAAATGACCCAAAAAAATCCCGAGTGCAACAAAAATATCCCAAAAAAAACCCCAATAATAATGAAAATCACCTTGAAATCCCCAAAAAAAAGCCCCAAAATATCCCCCAAAAAATCAAAATAAATCCAAAAAAACCCTGGCAGGCCCCAAAATCCCCCAAAAATCCCAAATCTCCCCCAAGAACCCCACAAAATTCCCAAAAAACCTGAGAAACAACAAAAAAAAACAACAAAAAACCCCAATTTTTTAAAACAAAGAGAAACCAAAAAAATCCCGAAATCCTCCCCAAAAAATCCCAAATTCCCCCAAATCTCCCTCCCCCAAAAAAGTCCCCAAAGTCTGAAATAAACCCTAAAATCTCCCAAAACTGCCCAGAAAACCCAAAACAAACCCTAAAAAAATCGGGGAAAAAAATCCTTCAAACCAAAACAAATTTTTAAAAAATCCCCAAAAATCAAAGAAA
>NC_087506.1:723322-839198 GCF_036417665.1 Passer domesticus
ATTGGGGAAAAAAGGGGAAAAATTGGGAGAATTTAGGGGGAAAAATGGAGATTTTGGGAAAAAATGGGGGGATTTGGGGGGAAAAAGGGAAAAAATGGGGGGGAAAACGGGGGGAAAATGGGGAAAAACTGGGGAAAATATGGGGGAAATTGGGGGGAAAATGGGGAAAAATTGCGGAAAATATGGGGGAAATTGGGGGAAAATGGGGATTTTCGGGAAAATGTGGGAAAAAAAATCAGGAAAAATTTGAGGGAAAATGGAGAAAAAATTGAGGAAAATTTGGGGGAAAATTGAGGGGGAAACGGGGGGATTTTTTTTTTTTTAATTTTGAATTTTGGGGGAATTTTTGGAGAATTTTTGGGGGAATTTTTTGCAATTTTAAATTTTTTTGGGTGGGAATTTTTTGGGGATTTTTTGGGAGTTTCTGGGGGGGGTCTCATGAATTTTTTGGGGGTCTCTGCCCCTCCCCCAGGCCTGACCCCCCTGCACGTGGCCGTGGCCTCGGGGTCCCGCGAGAGCGTCCTGCTGCTGCTGGAGCACGGCGCCGACGTCGACGCCGGGGTGAGAAATTCCAGAAAATTCTATAAAATTGGGGAAATTTGGGAAAATTCGGGAAGTTTGGGAAGATTTGAGGGGGGTTTGGGGGGGTTTGGGGGGGTTTAAAGGGGATTTTTTGGGAATTATTTTGATTTTTTTGGGAATTATTTTGATTTTTTGGTGAATTTTTTGTGAATTTTTTTGAATTTTGGGGGGAATTTTTTAGGAATTTTTTGGAAATTTTTTTAGGAATTTTTTGGGAATTTTTTGGGAATTTTTTGGGATTTTATTTGGGATTTTTGGGGAGTTTTTGTGGATTTTTGGGGGGCTCCCTGCTGCTGCTGGAGCACGGCGCCGACGTCGACGCCGGGGTGAGAAATTCCAGGAAATTCTATAAAATTGGGGAAATTTGGGAAAATTCGGGAAGTTTGGGAAGATTTGAGGGGGGTTTGGGGGGGTTTGGGGGGGTTTAAAGGGGATTTTTTTGGGAATTATTTTGATTTTTTTGGGAATTATTTTGATTTTTTGGTGAATTTTTTGTGAATTTTTTTGAATTTTTTGGGGGGAATTTTTTAGGAATTTTTGGGGAATTTTTTAGGAATTTTTTAAAAAATTTTTTAGGAATTTTTTTAGAAATTTTTTAGGGATTTTTTTGGGGTTTTTTGGGGATTTTTTGGGGAATATTTTGCAAAATTTTGGGGGGATTTTGGGGGGCTCCCTGCTGCTGCTGGAGCACGGCGCCGACACCGGGGTGAGAAATTCCAGGAAATTCTATAAAATTGGGGAAATTTGGGAAAATTCGGGAAGTTTGGGAGGTTTAAAGGGGATTTTTGGGGAATTATTGTGATTTTTTGGGAAAATTATTTTGATTTTTGGGGGATTTTTGGGGGGAAATTTTGGGGATTTTTTTAAATTTTGGGGGGGATTTTTGGGAATTTTGGAATTTTGCGAATTTCATGGAATTTTGACGGAATTTTGAGGGAAATTGTGCAAAATTATTTTGATTTTGGGGGGGATTTTTGGTGATTTTAAAATTTTTTTTTAAATTTCGGGGTATTTTTGGGGGGATTTTTGGGAATTTTTAAATTTTGTGAATTTCATGGAATTTTGATGGGATTTTGGGGGATTTGGGGGAAATTTTAAGAAAATATTTTGATTTTTTGAGGGATTTTTTCAATTTTGGGGGATTTTTTTAATTTTGGGGAGTTTTTGGGAATTTTGTAATTTTGTGACATTCATGGAATTTTGATGGAATTTTGTGGGGTTTTGGAAAAATTTTTTGAAAACATTTTGATTTTTAGGGGAATTTTTGAGAAAATATTTTGATTTTTTTGGGGAATTTTTTGGATTTTTTTTTAAATTTTGGGGGAATTTTTGGGAATTTTGGAATTTCATTTATTTCATGGAATTTTGTTGGAATTTTGCTGAAATTTTTGAGACAATATTTTGATTTTTTGGTGGAACTTTTCAGAAAATATTTTGATTTTTGGGGGATTTTTAAAATTTATCTTAAATTGACAGGTTCTTTTGGGGGATTTTGGGGAATTTTGTAATTTCATTAATTTAATGGAATTTTGACGGAATTCTTGGTGGAATTTGGGGAATTATTTTGATATTTTGGGGGAATTTTTGGTGTTTTTTTTTTAATTTTGGGGGGATTTTTGACAATTTGGGAATTTTGTCAATTTGTGAATTTTTAGGGAATTTTGGTGAATTTTTTGAGAAAATATTTTGATTTTTTGGTGGAATTTTTGAGAAAATATTTTGATTTTTTTGGGGATTTTTTTGGATTTTTTTTAAATTTTGCGGGTAATTTTTGGGAATTTTGGAATTTCATGAATTTGATGAAATTTTGAGGGAATTTTGATGGAATTTTGGGGGATTTTGGGGGATTTTGGGGATTGCAGGACATCAAGAGCGGCCGCTCGCCGCTGCTGCACGCCGTGGAGAACGACAGCCTGGAGATGGCCGAGCTGCTGCTGCAGGTGCCGGAATTTGGGGGAAAATTTGGGAATTTTGGGAAAATTTGGGAAAAATTTGGCAATTTTGGGAAAATGTTGGGATTTTTTTGGGAATTTTGGGGATTTTTGAGGGTTTTTTCAGGGCTTTTGGGGGAGTTTTAGGGGGGTTTTGAGGAGATTTTTGGAAAAAAAATTTGGGTTTTTTAGGGATTTTTTGGGGGGGATTTTGGGGGGTTTTTGGGAATTTTGGGATTTTTTGGGAATATTTTAGGAAAGTTTGGGGGTTTTTGGGGGATTTAAGGGGGAGTTGGGGGGATTTGGCTTTTTGGGGGGGATTTTTTAGGTGATTTTTGGGGGGATTTTATGGGGGTTTTTAGGGGTGATTTTGGGGTTTTATAGGGAATTTTATGGGATTTTTAGGGGAATTTTTGGGAATATTATGGAAATTTTATGGGATTTTTTTTGGGGGATTTTTATTGGATTTTTGGGGGAATTTTATGGGATTTTTTGGGGGTAATTTTTGGGAGTTTAATGGGATTTTTAATGGGATTTTAGGGGTGATTTTTGGGGTATTTTAGGGGTGATTTTTTTGGGAATTTTTGGAATTTTATGGGATTTTAACGGGATTTTTGGGGTGATTCTTGGGGATTTTTTTGGGTTTTTTATGGGATTTTTTTGGGGTATTTTTATGGGATTTTTGGGGTGATTTTTGGGGGGAATTTTATGGAATTTCTGGGATGATTTTTGGGTGGGATTTTTTTGCATTCTATGGGATTTTTGAGGGAATTTTTCCATATTTTTTTTAATTTTATGGGATTTCGATGGAATTTTTTTGGGGGGGTTAAATTCTATTTTACCATCTCTAGGTAATTTTAATTTAATTTTCTGATTTTTTGGGGGTTTTTCTGGGCTTGCAGCGCGGGGCGAGCGTGAACGCGCAGTCGGACGCGGGTTTGGGGGGATTTTTGGGGTGATTTTTATAGAATTTTATGGGATTTTTGGGGGTGATTTTTTGGGGAATTTTTTGGGGGATTTTGGGGGGAATTTTTGGGGTGATTTTTGGATTTTTTTGGGGTTTTTTTGGGGGATTTTTTGGGGGATTTTTCGGGGATTTTGGGGGGAATTTTTGGGGTGATTTTTGGGATTTTTTTGGGGCATTTTATGGGATTTTGGGGGGGAATTTTATGGGATCTTTAGGGGGATTTTTGGGAATATTATGGAAATTTTATGGGATTTTTGGGGTGATTTTTGGGGATTTTTTTCTTGGTATTTTAGGACTTTTGGGGTATTTTTATGGAGTTTTTGGGGTGATTTTTTTGGGATTTTTTTGGTTTTTTATGGGATATTTTGGGGTATTTTTGGGGTTTTTTGGGGGATTTTTTTTATTTTTAAGGGGATTTTTAAGGGGATTTTTGCGTATTTTTTACTTTTATGGGATTTTGAGGGGGAATTTTTTTTTTTAATTTTCTTATTATTTTGGGGTATTTAAATTTAATTTTCCGGTATTTTTGGGGGCTTGCAGCGCGGGGCGAGCGTGAACGCGCAGTCGGACGCGGGTTTGGGGGGATTTTTGGGGTGATTCTTATAGAATTTTATGGGATTTTTGGGGGGGATTTTATGGGGAATTTTTTGGGGGAATTTTATGGGATTTTTAATGGGATTTTTTGGGGGATTTTTCAGGGATTTTTATGGGGTTTTTGGGGTGATTTTTTGGGATTTTTTGGGTTTTTTTATGGGATTTTTTGGGGAATTTTGTGTGATTTTTGGGTGCAATTTTATGGGATTTTTTGAGGGATTTTTGGGATTTTTTGGGGAATTTTATGGGATTTTTGGGGTGATGGTTTGGGATTTTTTTTGGTTTTTTTATGGGATTTTTTGGGAGAATTTTATGGGATTTTTGGGGTGATTTTTTGGGGATTTTTAATGGGATTTTTGAGAGAATTTTTGCATATTTTTTTAATTTTATGGGATTTTTGGGGGGATTTTTTGGGTGGGACTTTTTTTTAAAATTTTATTATGTTGGTCTATTTTAATTGAATTTTCCGATAATTTTAATTTATTTTGTGATTTTTTGGGGGTTTTTCTGGGCTTGCAGCGCGGGGCGAGCGTGAACGCGCAGTCGGACGCGGGTTTGGGGGGATTTTTGGGGTGATTTTTGCAGAATTTTATGGGATTTTTGGGGTGATTTTAGTGGTATTTTTAATGGGATTTTTTGGGGAATATTTAGGAATTTTATGGGATTTTTATGAGATTTTTTGGAGGGATTTTTATGGGATTTTTGGGGGGAATTTTATGGGATTTTTAATGGGATTTTTTGGGGTGATGTTTTGGGGAATTTTATGAGATTTTTGGGGGTAATTTTTGGGAATTTAATGGGATTTTTAATGGGATTTTTTTGGGGGATTTTTGGGGAGAATTTTATGGGATTTTTGATGGGATTTTTTGGGGGATTTTTCAGGGATTTTTATGGGATTTTTGGGGTAATGTTTTGGGATTTTTTTTCTTGATTTTTTTTGATTTTTGGGGGAATTTTATGGGATTTTTGGGGTAGTTTAGTAGGATTTTTGGGGTGATGTTTTGGGATTTTTTCTTGATTTTTTGGGTGGAATTTTATGGGATTTTTGGGGTGATTTTTGGGATTTTTTGGGGAATTTTATGGGATTTTTGGGGAGATTTTCTGGGATTTTTTTTGGTTCTTTTATGGGATTTTTTGAGGAATTTTATGGGATTTTTAATGGGATTTTTTGGGGAATTTTATGGGATTTAAATGGGATTTTTTGGGGGAATTTTTGGGATTTTTTGAGGAATTTTATGGGATTTTTGGAGTGATTTTTTGAGGAATTTTATGGGATTTTTAATGGGATTTTTTGGGAGTTTTGGGGATTTCTATGGGATTTTTTGGGGGACTTTTATGGGATTTTTGGGGGGGATTTTTTTTTAAATTTTATTTTATTGTTTTGGGCTATTTACATTTAATTTTATGATTTTTTGGGGGGTTGCAGTGCGGGGCGAGCGTGAACGCGCAGTCGGACGCGGGTTTGGGGGGATTTTTGTGAATTTTCTCAGAATTTTATGAGATTTTTTACGGGTTTTTTGGGGGAATTTTATGGGATTTTTTTTTGTTTTTTATGGGATTTTTTGGGGGAATTTTATGGGATTTTTGGGGTGATGTTTTGGGATTTTTTCTTGATTTTTTTGGGTGGAATTTTATGGGATTTTTGGGGTGATGTTTTGGGATTTTTTTGGTTTTTTATGGGATTTTTGGGGGAATTTTATGGGATTTTTATGCGATTTTTGGGGGGATTTTTTTTTTAAATTTTATTTTATTATTTTGGTCTATTTTAATTGAATTTTACAATATTTTGGGGGTTTTTTCTGGGGTTGCAGCGCGGGGCGAGCGTGAACGCGCAGTCGGACGCGGGTTTGGGGGGAGATTTTTGTGAATTTTCTCAGAATTTTATGGGATTTTTAATGGGGTTTTTTGGGAATTTTATGGGATTTTTGGGGTGATTTTTGGGATTTTTTCTTGATTTTTTGGGTGGAATTTTATGGGATTTTTGGGGTGATGGTTTGGGATTTTTTTGGTTTTTTATGGGATTTTTTGGGATTTTTTTCTTGATTTTATGGGATTTTGGGGGGAATTTTATGGGATTTTTGGGGGGGATTTTTTTTTAAATTTTATTTTATTATTTTGGGCTATTTTAATTGAATTTTCCGAGATTTTTTCTGGGCTTGCAGCGCGGGGCGAGCGTGAACGCGCAGTCGTACGCGGGTTTGGGGGGACTTTTGGGGTGATTTTTATAGAATTTTATGGGATTTTTGGGGGGGATTTTTTGGGGGATTTTTTGGGGGAATTTTATGGGATTTTTAATGGGATTTTTTGGGGGATTTTTTCAGGGGTTTTTATGGGATTTTTGGGGTGATTTTTTGGGATTTTTTGGTTTTTATGGGATTTTTTGGGGAATTTTATGGGATTTTTGGGTGCAATTTTATGGGATTTTTGGGGTGATTTTTTGGGATTTTTTGGTTTTTTATGGGATTTTTTGGGATTTTTTTCTTGATTTTATGGGATTTTGGGGGGAATTTTATGGGATTTTGGGGGGGATTTTTTTTAAAATTTTATTTTATTATTTTGGTCTATTTTAATTGAATTTTCCGATATTTTTTCTGTGTTGCAGCGCGGGGCGAGCGTGAACGCGCAGTCGTACGCGGGCTGCACGGCGCTGCACGCGGCCGCGGGCCGGGGGCTGCTGCGGCTGCTGCGGCTGCTGCTGCGCTGCGGCGCCGACTGCGGCCTGCGCAACCTGCACAACGACACCGCCGCCGCCGTGGCGGCCAGCGCCCAGGTGAGGAGTTTGGGGAAATTCGGGAAAATTCGGGAAGATTTGGGAAAAATGTGGGAAGATTTGGGGCGGTTTTGGGGTTTAAATGGGATTTAAAGGGAATTTTTGGGGATTTTTTGGGGATTTTTGGGGATTTTGTGTCCCAAAATTGAGGTTGGCAGAGCCCAGGTGAGTCCAGGTGGGACAGGTGAGGAATTTGGGAAAAATTTGGGGGGATTTTGGGGGATTTTGGGGTGATTTGGGGGTTTAAATGGGATTTAAAGTGAATTTTTGGAGATTTTTTTGGGGATTTTTTGGGATTTTGGGTCAGGAACCTGCACAAGGATCCCCCAGGTGAGTCCAGGTGGGGCAGGTGAGGAATTTGGGGAAATTCGGGAAAAATTTGGGAAGATTTGGGGCGGTTTTGGGGTTTAAATGGGATTTAAAGTGAATTTTTGGGGATTTTTTTGGGATTTTTGGGGATTTTGCGTCCCAAAATTGAGGTTGGCAGAGCCCAGGTGAGTCCAGGTGGGACAGGTGAGGAATTTGGGATAAATTTGGGAAAAATTTGGGGTGGTTTGGGGAGATTTTGGGGTGATTTGGGGGGTTTAAATGGGATTTAAAGTGAATTTTTTGGGGTTTTTTGGGATTTTTTTGGGATTTTTGGGGATTTTGTGTCCCAAAGGTGAGGCTGGGAGTGCCCAGGTGAGTCCAGGTGGGACAGGTGAGGAATTTGGGATAAATTTGGGATAAATTTGGGGGGGTTTTGGGGGATTTTGGGGTGATTTGGGGGGTTTAAATGGGATTTAAAGTGAATTTTTTGGGGTTTTTTTGGGATTTTTTTGGGATTTTTGGGGATTTTGTGTCCCAAAGGTGAGGCTGGGAGTGCCCAGGTGAGTCCAGGTGGGACAGGTGAGGAATTTGGCATAAATTTGGGATAAATTTGGGGTGGTTTTGGGGGATTTTGGGGTGATTTGAGGGGTTTAAATGGGATTTAAAGGGAATTTTTGGGGATTTTTTTGGGATTTTTGGGGATTTTGCGTCCCAAAATTGAGGTTGGCAGAGCCCAGGTGAGTCCAGGGGGGACAGGTGAGGAATTTGGGGAAATTTTGGGAAGATTTGGGGCGGTTTTGGGGGTTTAAATGGGATTTAAAGGGAATTTTTTGGGGTTTTTTGGGATTTTTTTGGGATTTTTGGGGATTTTGTGTCCCAAAGGTGAGGCTGGGAGTGCCCAGGTGAGTCCAGGTGGGACAGGTGAGGAATTTGGGGAAATTTTGGGAAGATTTGGGGGATTTGGGGCGGTTTTGGGGGTTTAAATGGGATTTAAAGGGAATTTTTGGGGTTTTTTGGGATTTTTTTTGGGATTTTTGGGGATTTTGTGTCCCAAAGGTGAGGCTGGGAGTGCCCAGGTGAGTCCAGGTGGGACAGGTGAGGAATTTGGGAAAATTTTGGGAAGATTTGGGGGGATTTTGGGGGGATTTTGGGGTGATTTGAGGGGTTTAAATGAGATTTAAAGTGAATTTTTGGGGATTTTTTGGGGATTTTTGGGGATTTTGTGTCCCAAAGGTGAGGCTGGGAGCGCCCAGGTAAGTCCAGGTGGGACAGGTGAGGAATTTGGGATAAATTTGGGAAGATTTGGGGCGGTTTGGGGTGGTTTTGGGGGTTTAAATGGGATTTAAAGGGAATTTTTGGGGATTTTTTGGGGATTTTTGGGGATTTTGTGTCCCAAAATTGAGGTTGGCAGAGCCCAGGTGAGTCCAGGTGGGACAGGTGAGACATTTGGGAAAATTCGGGAAAATTTGGGAAAAATTTGGGAAGATTTGGGGCGGTTTTGGGGGTTCAAATGGGATTTAAAGGGAATTTTTGGGGATTTTTTGGGGATTTTTGGGGATTTTGCGTCCCAAAATTGAGGTTGGCAGAGCCCAGGTGAGTCCAGGTGGGACAGGTGAGGAATTTGGGAAAAATTTGGGAATATTTGGGGGATTTTGGGGTGATTTGAGGGGTTTAAATGGGATTTAAAGGGAATTTTTGGGGATTTTTTGGGATTTTTTGGGGATTTTTGGGGATTTCGTGTCCCAAAGGTGAGGCTGGGAGTGCCCAGGTGAGTCCAGGTGGGACAGGTGAGGAATTTGGGATAAATTTGGGATAAATTTGGGGGGGTTTTGGGGAGATTTTGGGGTGATTTGGGGGGTTTAAATGGGATTTAACGGGAATTTTTGGGGATTTTTTGGGGATTTTTGGGGATTTTTTGGGTCAGGAACCTGCACAAGGATCCCCCAGGTGAGTCCAGGTGGGAAATTTGGGGAAATTTTGGGAAGATTTGGGGTGGTTTGGGGGGATTTTGGGGTGATTTGAGGGGCTTAAATGGGATTTAAAGGGATTTTTTGGGATTTATTTTGAATTTTTGGGGATTTTTGGGGATTTTGTGTCCCAAAGGTGAGGCTGGGAGTGCCCAGGTGAGTCCAGGTGGGACAGGTGAGGAATTTGGGATAAATTTGGGAAGATTTGGGGGATTTGGGGTGGTTTTGGGGTGATTTGAGGGGCTTAAATGGGATTTAAAGGGAATTTTTGGGATTTTTTTTTTTTAATTTTTGGGGATTTTTGGGGATTTTGTGTCCCAAAGGTGAGGCTGGGAGCGCCCAGGTAAGTCCAGGTGGGGCAGGTGAGGAATTTGGGATAAATTTGGGAAGATTTGGGGCGGTTTGGGGTGGTTTTGGGGGTTTAAATGGGATTTAAAGGGAATTTTTGGGGATTTTTTGGGGATTTTTGGGGATTTTGCGTCCCAAAATTGAGGTTGGCAGAGCCCAGGTGAGTCCAGGGGGGACAGGTGAGACATTTGGGAAAATTCGGGAAAATTTGGGAAAAATGTGGGGAGATTTGGGGCGGTTTTGGGGGTTTAAATGGGATTTAAAGGGAATTTTTGGGGATTTTTTGGGGATTTTTGGGGATTTTGCGTCCCAAAATTGAGGTTGGCAGAGCCCAGGTGAGTTCTGGGACTCAGGTGAGAAATTTGGGGAAATTTGGGATAAATTTGGGGTGGTTCCAAGGAGATTTGGGGCAGTTTTGGGGGTTTAAAGTGAATTTTTGGGGATTTATTTTGAATTTTTGGGGATTTTTGGGGATTTTGTGTCCCAAAATTGAGGTTGGCAGAGCCCAGGTGAGTCCAGGTGGGACAGGTGAGGAATTTGGGAAAAATTTGGGAATATTTGGGGGATTTTGGGGTGATTTGAGGGGTTTAAATGGGATTTAAAGGGAATTTTTGGGGATTTTTTGGGGATTTTTTGGGGATTTTTGGGGATTTTTGGGTCAGGAACCCGCACAAGGATCCCCCAGGTGAGTCCAGGTGGGGCAGGTGAGGAATTTGGGGAAAATTTGGGGATTTTTGGGGTTTAAAGTGAATTTTTGGGGATTTTTTGGGGGGTTTAACATCAATTTTTGGGGATTTTTTGGATATTTTTTGGGGATTTTTGGGTCAGGAACCTGCACAAGGATCCCCCAGGTGAGTCCAGGTGGGACAGGTGAGGAATTTGGGGAAATTCGGGAAAAATTTGGGAAGATTTGGGGCGGTTTTGGGGGTTTAAATGGGATTTAAAGGGATTTTTTGGGATTTTTTTTTTTTTAATTTTTGGGGATTTTTGGGGATTTTGTGTCCCAAAGGTGAGGCTGGGAGCGCCCAGGTAAGTCCAGGTGGGACAGGTGAGGAATTTGGGATAAATTTGGGAAGATTTGGGGCGGTTTGGGGTGGTTTTGGGGTGATTTGAGGGGTTTAAATGGGATTTAAAGTGAATTTTTGGGGATTTTTTGGGATTTTTGGGGATTTTGTGTCCCAAAATTGAGGTTGGCAGAGCCCAGGTGAGTCCAGGTGGGACAGGTGAGGAATTTGGGATAAATTTGGGATAAATTTGGGGTGGTTTGGGGAGATTTTGGGGTGATTTGGGGGGTTTAAATGGGATTTAAAGGGAATTTTTAAGATTTTTTGGGGATTTTTTGGGATTTTTGGGGATTTCGTGTCCCAAAGGTGAGGCTGGGAGTGCCCAGGTGAGTCCAGGTGAGGAATTTGGGAAAATTTTGGGAAGATTTGGGGGATTTGGGGCAGTTTTGGGGGTTTAAATGGGATTTAAAGGGAATTTTTGGGGATTTATTTTGAATTTTTGGGGGATTTTGGGTCAGGAACCCGCACGAGGTGAGTCCAGGCGGGAAATTTGGGGATTTTTTGGGATTTTGGGTTAAATTTTGAGGGTTTGGGGGATTTCCTGTGAGATTTTGGGATTTTTTGGGATTTGGTGTGAAATGTTGGGTTCAATGTTGGGGGAGTTGAGTTAAATTTCACGAATTTTTGGGAATTTGAGGTTAAATTTCGGGAATTTTGTGGACTTTGGGATGAATTTTGGGAATTTGGGGTTCAATTTCGGGAATTTGGGGGATTTTGGGCTCAATTTTGGGTTGAATTTTGGGGATTTTGGGAATTTGGGGTTCAATTTCGGGAATTTGGGGGATTTTGGGCTCAATTTTGGGTTGAATTTTGGGGATTTTGGGGTTAAATTTCGGGAATTTGGGGGATTTTGGGCTCAATTTTGGGTTGAATTTTGGGGTATTTTGGGTTTAAATTTGGGTTGAATTTTGGGATAAATTTTGGGAATTTTGTGGATTTTGATATTAAATTTTGGGCTGAATTTTGGGCATTTGGGGTTAAATTTCGGGAATGTTGTGGATTTTGGGTTGAATTTTGGGGATTTTGGGTTAAATTTTGGGGATTTTGTGAGTTTTGGGTTGAATTCTGGGCATATTGGGAATTTGGGGTTAAATTTCAGGAATTTTGTGAATTTGGGGTTCAATTTTGGGTTGAATTTTGGGGATTTTGGGACTTTCGGGTTAAATTTGGGGAATTTTGTGGATTTTGGGATGAATTTTGGGTTGAATTTTGGGTTGAATTTTGGGGATTTTGGAAATTTGGTGTTAAATTTGGGGAATTTTGTAAATTTTGAGAATTTGGGGTTAAATTTTGGGTTGAATTTTGTGGATTTTGGGGTTGAATTTCAGGAATTTTGGGGATTTGGGGTTGAATTTTGGGTTGAATTTTGGGGATTTTGTGGATTTTGGGTGGAATTTTGGGGATTTTGGAAATTTGGTGTTAAATTTGGTGAATTTTGTAAATTCTGATAATTTGGGCTTGAATTTGGGGAATTTTGGGGATTTGGGGTTCAATTTTGGGTTGAATTTTGGCATGAATTTTGGGTTGAATTTTGGGGTATTTTGGGTTCAATTTGGAGTTAAATTTCGGGAATTTGGGTTATTTTGGGTTGAATTTTGGGGTTAAATTTGGGGAATTTTGGGGTGAATGTTGTGGATTTGGGGTTGAATTTCGGGAATTTTGCGGATTTTGGGGTTAAATTTGGGGAATTTTGGGGTGAATGGTGTGGATTTTGTGAATTTTGGGTTGAATTTTGGGGATTTGGGGAATTTTGGGGTGAAAGGTGTGGATTTTGGGGTCCCCAGGTGATCGACATCCTGCGGGGCAAAGCCTCGAGACCCCCCCAGGACCCCCCGGGACCCCCCCAAGGTGAGCCCCAAACTTTGGGGGGTCCTGGGGGGGGGAAATTCCTGAATTTTGGGGGGAAAAATCCCAAATTTTTGGGTTTTGGGGGGGAAAATCCCAAATTTTGGGGGAAAATTCCTGAATTTTGGGGGGATTTGGGTGGGAAAATTCCCAAATTTTGGGGTCGTGGGGGGGATTTTGGGGGGTCTTGGGTGAGAATTCCCAAATTTCGGGGGGAAATCCAAAAATTTGGAGGGAGATTCCCAAATTTGGGGGGAAAAATCTCAAATTTTGGGGTCCCTGGGGGGAAAGTCCCAAATTTTGGGGGAAATTCCCAAATTTTGAGGTCCAGGGGTGGAAACGTCCAAATTTTGGGGGGAAAAATCCCAAATCTGGGGGGAAAATTCCCAAATTTGGGGAGAAAATCCCAAATTTTGGGGTCCTGAGGGAGAAAATCCCAAATTTTGGGGTCTGGGGGGGGATTTTGGGGGGAGAATTCCCAAATTTTGGGGGGAAATTCCCAAATTTTGGGGTCCCTGAGGGGATTTTGGGGGGTCTTGGGGGGAGAATTCCCAAATTTTGGGGGGAAATTCCCAAATTTTGGGGTGTCCTGGGTGAGAATTCCCATATTTTGGGTGGAAAACTCCCAAATTTTGGGGAAAATTTCCCAAATTTTGGGGTCCTTGACGGTTTTTGGGGGGTCCTGGGTGGGATTCCCAAATTTTGGGTGGAAAAGTCCCAAATATTGGGGGAAAATCCTAAATTTTGGGGTCCAGGGGGGGATTTTGGGAGGTCCTGGGGGGAAAATTCCCAAATTTTGGGGGAAAACTCCCAAATTTTGGGGTCCCTGAGGGTTTTTTTTGTGGGTCCTGGATGGGATTCCCAAATTTTGGGGGAAAATTCCCCAATTTTGGGGCTCCCGGCTGGAAAAAAATCCCCAATTTTGGCTCCTCTGGCCCCGCCCCTTTCCAGGCAGCGCCTCCGAAGCCACGCCCACTTCAGCACCCGCAGCCAATGAGGCGGAAGGGGCGGGGCCTCTGCCGTCGTTGAGGGGAGCGCAGGGAAGCTCCGCCCAGCAGTGGAGCAGGGACCAATCAGAGGCGGCTGCGGGGAGGCCCCGCCCCGTGGCGCCTCAGAGGCTCCGCCCACGAGGGGGGCGGGGCCAGGGAAGCATTAATGGCGCGCCGCCAGGGGGCGCCAACGCCGGGCCGGCGTGAGGGGAAATAAAAAAAAATTTAAAAATCGGTGAAAAATGAACTGGGATGAACTGGGAGGGACTGGGAGGGACTGGGGGGGACTGGGAGGGACTGGGAGGGAACTGGGGGGGACTGGGAGGGACTGAGAGGGACTGGGAGGGAACTGGGAGGGACTGGGAGGGAACTGGGAGTTGAGTTACTGGGCCGTACTGGGATTTACTGGTTTATAATCGGATTTACTGGTCCAAACTGGGATTTACTGGGCCATACTGGTCCGTACTGGTCCATACTGGTCCATACTGGTCCGTACTGGTCCGTACTGGTCCATACTGGTCCATACTGGGCCGTACTGGTCTATACTGGTGTATACTGGTCCATACTGGTCCATACTGGTCCGTACTGGTCCGTACTGCTCTATCCCAGTCCGTACTGGTCCGTACTGGTCCGTACTGGTCCATACTGGTCCATACTGCTCTATCCCAGTCCATACTGGTCCGTACTGGTTTATACTGGTCCATACTGGTTTATACTGGTCCATACTGGGAGTCTCTGGGAGTTCCGGCCGGGTCCCGCCATCCGCGCATGCGCCAAGCCGCGCCCTGACGTCACCGCGCCGGCCGTGCCGCGCTGACGTCAGTTCCGTCGCGCGCAGTCACGATGGAGGAGCTGGGGCTGCTCGGGGAGAAGCCGCAGGTGCGGGGGGAGGGGCCCGGGGGGGTCCCCAAAACCCCCGGGGGGTCCCCAGAACCTCGGGGGGGGAGGGGAAGGGGGGGAGCGCCCGGGGGACCCCAAAAAGGCCGCGCGGGAGGGGGGGGAGGGGCCCCCGGGGGGGGTTTAGGGGTCCCCGCTGCGCCGGGCTCCGCCCACTTCCGGGTTTGGCCACGCCCCCTTTGGGTGATACCAATTGGGGGGGGGCCAAAATGGCGGCGGGACTCCCCCAAAGAACCCTCAGGGACCCCGAAATTTGGGAATTTTCCCCCAAAGTTTGGGGATTTCCCCTCAGGGTTCCCAAAAATTTGGGAATTTCTCCTCAAGATTCCCCAAAATTTGGGAATTTTCCCCCAAAATTTGGGAATTTTCCCCCAAAATTTGGGAATTTCCCCTCAAGATTCCCCCAAATTTGGGAATTTTTCCTCAGAATCCTCCAAAATTTGGGATTTTCCCCACAGAATCCCCCAAATTTGGGATTTTTTCCTCAGGATCTCCCAAAATTTGGGAACTTTTTCACAGAATCCCCCAAAATTTGGGAACTTTCCCCCAAAATTTGGGAATTTTCCCCCAGATTTCCCAAAATTTGGGAATTTCCCCCAGGATCCCCCAGCTGTCCTGCCCCCCCCCCACCCCAGGTGTCCCCCCTCACCTGTGGGTGCCCCTCCCCCATTTTTGGGTGCCTGTCTCACCTGTCCTCTGTCACCTGTCCATATCTCACCTGTCTGGTCTCACCTGTCTGATCTCACCTGTGTGATCTCACCTGTCTGATCTCACCTGTGTGATCTCACCTGTCTGGTCTCACCTGTGTGATCTCACCTGTCTGATCTCACCTGTCTCACCTGTCTGATCTCACCTGTCTGGTCTCACCTGTGTGATCTCACCTGTCTGATCTCACCTGTCTGATCTCACCTGTGTGATCTCACCTGTGTGATCTCACCTGTCTCACCTGTCTGATCTCACCTGTCTGGTCTCACCTGTGTGATCTCACCTGTCTGATCTCACCTGTCTCACCTGTCTGATCTCACCTGTCTGGTCTCACCTGTGTGATCTCACCTGTCTGATCTCACCTGTCTGATCTCACCTGTGTGATCTCACCTGTGTGATCTCACCTGTCTCACCTGTCTGATCTCACCTGTCTGGTCTCACCTGTGTGATCTCACCTGTCTGATCTCACCTGTCTCACCTGTCTGATCTCACCTGTCTGATCTCACCTGTGTGATCTCACCTGTGTGATCTCACCTGTCTCACCTGTCTGATCTCACCTGTCTGGTCTCACCTGTGTGATCTCACCTGTCTGATCTCACCTGTCTCACCTGTCTGATCTCACCTGTCTGGTCTCACCTGTGTGGTCTCACCTGTGTGATCTCACCTGTCTGATCTCACCTGTGTGATCTCACCTGTCTGATCTCACCTGTCTCACCTGTCTGATCTCACCTGTCTGGTCTCACCTGTGTGATCTCACCTGTCTGATCTCACCTGTCTGATCTCACCTGTGTGATCTCACCTGTGTGATCTCACCTGTCTGATCTCACCTGTGTGATCTCACCTGTGTGATCTCACCTGTCTGATCTCACCTGTCTGATCTCACCTGTCCATATCTCACCTGTGTGATCTCACCTGTCTGATCTCACCTGTCTGATCTCACCTGTGTGATCTCACCTGTGTGATCTCACCTGTCTGATCTCACCTGTCTGATCTCACCTGTCTGGTCTCACCTGTGTGATCTCACCTGTCTGATCTCACCTGTCTGATCTCACCTGTGTGATCTCACCTGTCTGATCTCACCTGTGTGATCTCACCTGTGTGATCTCACCTGTCTGATCTCACCTGTGTGATCTCACCTGTGTGATCTCACCTGTCTGATCTCACCTGTGTGATCTCACCTGTCTGATCTCACCTGTCTGATCTCACCTGTCTGATCTCACCTGTCTGATCTCACCTGTGTGATCTCACCTGTGCGATCTCACCTGTGTGATCTCACCTGTGTGATCTCACCTGTGTGATCTCACCTGTCTGATCTCACCTGTCTGATCTCACCTGTCTGATCTCACCTGTGTGATCTCACCTGTCTGATCTCACCTGTGTGATCTCACCTGTCTGATCTCACCTGTGTGATCTCACCTGTGTGATCTCACCTGTCTGATCTCACCTGTGTGGTCTCACCTGTCTGATCTCACCTGTGTGATCTCACCTGTCTGATCTCACCTGTGTGATCTCACCTGTGTGGTCTCACCTGTCCATATCTCACCTGCCCAGGACGATGTCCCGGCCTCGGCCGCCCCCCGGCCCCTGCCCGGCCTCTCCTTCCTGGTGCCGGAGCCCGAGGACCTGGAGGACCTGTACAGCAGGTACAAGGTGAGAACACACCTGGGACAGGTGTGACACACCTGTGGGGTTACCTGTGCGACAGGGGAGGGGTTATAGGACCTGTACAGCAGGTACAAGGTGAGTGACACACCTGGGACTGGTGTGACACACCTGTGGGGTTACCTGTGCGACAGGGGAGGGGTTACAGGGACCTGGAGGAGCTGTACAGCAGGTACAAGGTGAGTGACAGGTGTGACACACCTGGGACAGGTGAGGGCTGGGAATGACCTGTACAGCAGGTACAAGGTGAGTGACAGGTGTGACACACCTGGGACAGGTGAGGGGACAGGTGTGAGGGGTTCCAGGAGCTGTACAGCAGGTACAAGGTGAGAGCACACCTGTGTGACAATATCTCCTGACCCAGGTGTCCCTCAGGCGTGTCTCAGATGTTTCAGGTGTGTCTCGGGTGTCCCTCAGGTGTTTTACCTGTGGCTCAGGTGTCCCTCAGGTGTGTTTACCTGTGGCTCAGGTGTCCCTCAGGTGTCCCTCAGGTGTCCCTCAGGTGTTTTACCTGTGGCTCAGGTGTCCCTCAGGTGTCCCTCAGGCATGTCTCAGGTGTGTCTCAGGTGTGTCTCAGGTGTCCCTCAGGTGTTCCTCAGGTGTCTCTCAGGTGTCTCAGGTGTGTTTTACCTGTGGCTCAGGTGTGTCTCAGGTGTGTCTCAGGTGTGTGTCTCAGGTGTGTGTCTCACCTGCAGAAGCTGCAGCAGGAGCTGGAGTTCCTGGAGGTGCAGGAGGAGCTCAGCCCTGCCCCGTGCCCAGGTGTCCCTCAGGTGTCTCAGGTGTCCCTCAGGTGTGTCTCAGGTGTGTCTCAGGTGTCTCAGGTGTGTGTCTCACCTGCAGAAGCTGCAGCAGGAGCTGGAGTTCCTGGAGGTGCAGGAGGAGCTCAGCCCTGCCTGTGCCCAGGTGTCCCTCAGGTGTTTTAGCTGTGGCTCAGGTGTCTCTGGTGTCCCTCAGGTGTCTCAGGTGTCCCTCAGGCATGTCTCAGGGTGTTTTAGCTGTGTCTCAGGTGTGTCTCAGGTGTCCCTCAGGTGTCTCAGGTGTGTCTCAGGTGTGTCTCAGGTGTCACAGGTGTCTCACCTGTCTCACCTGCAGAAGCTGCAGCAGGAGCTGGAGTTCCTGGAGGTGCAGGAGGAGTACATCAAGGACGAGCAGCGCAACCTGAAGAAGGAGTTCCTGCACGCGCAGGAGGAGGTGAAGCGCATCCAGAGCATCCCGCTGGTCATCGGCCAGTTCCTGGAGGCCGTGGACCAGAACACCGCCATCGTGGGCTCCACCACAGGTAACGCACCTGGGCACACCTGGGCACAGGTACAGACACACCTGGGCACACCTGGGCACACCTGGGATAGGTGGGGATGGGCTGGCCGTGTCCCGCTGGTCATGGGCCAGTTCCTGGAGGCCGTGGACCAGAACACCGCCATCGTGGGCTCCACCACAGGTAACGCACCTGGGCACACACCTGGGCACAGTCAGACACACCTGGGCACAGTCAGATACACCTGGGCACACCTGGGCACACACCTGGGCACACCTGGGCACAGTCAGACACACCTGGGCACACACCTGGGCACACCTGGGCACAGTCAGATACACCTGGGCACACCTGGGCACACACCTGGGCACACCTGGGCACAGTCAGATACACCTGGGCACACCTGGGCACAGGTACAGACACACCTGGGCACAGTCAGATACACCTGGGCACACCTGGGATAGGTGGGGATGGGGCTGGCCGTGTCCCGCTGGTCATGGGCCAGTTCCTGGAGGCCGTGGACCAGAACAGTGCCATGGTGGGCTCCACCACAGGTAACGCACCTGGGCACACACCTGGGCACACCTGGGCACAGTCAGATACACCTGGGCACACACCTGGGCACACCTGGGCACACCTGGGCACACCTGGGCACAGTCAGACACACCTGGGCACACACCTGGGCACAGGTACAGACCCACCTGGGCACACCTGGGCATACCTGGGCACAGTGAGACACACCTGGGCACACCTGGGGTAGGTGGGCACACCTGGGATAGGTGGGAGCACCTGGGCACACACCTGAGTACAGTCACATACACCTGGGTACACCTGGGATAGGTGGGAGCACCTGGGCTCAGTCAGATACACCTGGGCACACCTGGGCACACACCTGGGCACACCTGGGATAGGTGGGGAAGTTCCCCATTGGCCACCACAGAGGGTGGAGCAGACCATGGTCATTGTGGGGACCACCACAGGTGAGAACACCTGAGGGCTCACCTGGGCACACCTGAGGGCTCACCTGGGCATGCCTGGGCACACACCTGGGCTCACCTGGGCACACACCTGGGCACACCTGAGGGCTCACCTGGGCATGCCTGGGCACACACCTGGGCTCACCTGGGCGCACACCTGGGCACACCTGGGGGCTCACCTGGGCACATCTGAGGGCTCACCTGGGCACACCTGGGCTCACCTGGCCACACACCCGGCCACACACCTGGGCTCACTTGGGCCCACACCTGGGCATGCACCTGGGCACACCTGAGTGCTCACCTGGGCACACCTGAGTGCTCACCTGGGCACACCTGGGCACACTTGGGCGTGGTGAGGACGTAGGGATGGAACCTGGAGACGGCCACCCCTCCCTGTGTCCACCCCGGGGCCGGTCGCGGCGTCTCACCTGGCCCAGGTGAGCGCCAGGTGATCCCCAGGTGAGCGCCAGGTGAGCGCCAGGTGAGCGCCAGGTGAGCGCCAGGTGAGCGCCAGGTGAGCGCCAGGTGCGCCCGCAGGTTCCAACTACTACGTGCGCATCCTGAGCACCATCGACCGCGAGCTGCTGAAGCCCAACGCCTCGGTGGCGCTGCACAAGCACAGCAACGCCCTGGTGGACGTCCTGCCGCCCGAGGCCGACAGCAGCATCATGATGCTCACCTCAGGTGAGCGCACCTGGGCACACCTGGGGGCCAGAGAATGTCGTTTCGGGGTGAAGAAACGGGGTTTGGGGTCCAAAAAATGGGGTTATGGGGTTGTCAGAGGTCAAGTGGGGTCATCTTGGGGTCATGAGATGTTGAGTGGAGCCATGCTGGGGGCAGGTGTCACCTGGGCACACCTGGGCACACCTGGGCACACCTGGGGGCCGTAAAATGTCATTTTGGGGTGAAGAACCAGCATTTGGGGTGAAAAAATGACGCTTGGGGTCATCAGAAGTCAACTGGGGTCATCTTGGGGTCATGAGATGTTGAGTGGAGCCGTGCTGAGGTCAGCAGGTGTCACCTGGGCACACCTGGGCACACCTGGGATCCATAAAATGTCATTTTGGGGTGGAAAATGGCGTTTGGGGTCCAAAAAATGGGATGCTGGGGTTGTCAGAGGTCAACTGGAGTCATCTTGGGGTCATGAGATGTTGAGTGGAGCCGTGCTGAGGTCAGCAGGGGTCACCTGGGCTCACCTGGGCACACCTGGGGGCCGTAAAATGTCATTTTGGGGTGAAAAAACGGCGTTTGGGGTCATCAAAAGTCAAGTGGGGTCATCTTGGGGCCATGAGATGTGGAGTGCAGTCATCCTGGGGTCAGCAGGTGTCACCTGGGCTCACCTGGGCACACCTGGGCACACCTGGGGGCTGTAAAACGTCATTTCGGGGTGAAGAACCAGCATTTGGGGTGAAAAAAACGGGATTTGAGGTCATCAGAAGTCAACTGGAGTCATCAAAAGCCAAGTGGGGTCATCTTGGGGTCATGAGATGTGGAGTGGAGCCGTGCTGGGGTCAGCAGGTGTCACCTGGGCACACCTGGGCACACCTGGGCTCACCTGGGCACACCTGGGCACACCTGGGCACACCTGGGCTTGTTCCCAGTCCATCCCAGTTGGTCCCAGTTGCCCCTTGTGCCCCCAGACCAGAAGTCGGACGTGGTGGTCACTTCTTGGTCACTCCTTGGTCACCCTTCGGTGTCTCCAGTTGACCTTGGAGATGTTCCAGTTGCCCCCAGTCCATCCCAGTTGCCCCCAGCTGCCCCCAGTTTGTCCCAGTCCATCCCAGTTGACCCCTTGCCCCCCCAGACCAGAAGCCGGACGTGGTGGTCACTCCTTGGTCACTGTTTGGTGTCTCCAGTTGACCTTGGAGATGTTCCAGTTGCTCCCAGTCCATCCCAGTTGTCCCCAGTTACCCCAAACTGGTCCCAGTCCGTCCCAGTTTGTCCCAGTTTGCCCCAGTGACCCCAGTTGCCCCCCAGACCAGAAGCCGGACGTGGTGGTCACTCCTTGGTCACTCCTTGGTCAGCCTTTGGTGTCTCCAGTTGCTCCCAGTCCATCCCAGTTGTCCCCAGTTACCCCAAACTGGTCCCAGTTGGTCCCAGTTTGTCCCAGTTTGCCCCACTTGCTCCCATTGCCCCCCAGACCAGAAGCCTGACACGGTGGTCACTCCTTGGTCACTCCTTGGTCACTCCTTGGTCAGCCTTTGGTGTCTCCAGTTGCTCCCAGTCCATCGCAGTTGCCCCCAGTTTGTCCCAGTTTGCCCCAGTCCACCCCAGTTTGTCCCAGTTTGCCCCCATTGCCCCCCAGACCAGAAGCCGGACGTGGTGGTCACTCCTTGGTCACTCCTTGGTCACTCCTTGGTGTCTCCAGTTAACCTTGGAGAAGTTCTGGTTGCCCCCAGTTTGTCCCAGTTGCCCCCAGCTGCCCCCAGTCCGTCCCAGTTTGCCCCAGTTTGCCCCAGTCCGTCCCAGTTTGCCCCAGTCCGTCCCAGTTTGCCCCCAGACCAGAAGCCGGACGTGGTGGTCACTCCTTGGTCACCCTTTGGTGTCTCCAGTTGACCTTGGAGATGTTCCAGTGGCCCCAGACTGGTCCCAGTTTGTCCCAGCTGGTCCCAAACTGGTCCCAGTTTGTCCCAGCTGGTCCCAAACTGGTCCCAGTTTGCCCCAGTCCGTCCCAGTTTGCCCCAGTCCATCCCAGTTTGCCCCCAGACCAGAAGCCGGACGTGGTGGTCACTCCTTGGTCACCCTTTGGTGTCTCCAGTTGACCTTGGAGATGTTCCAGTGGCCCCAGACTGGTCCCAGTTTGCCCCAGTTTGTCCCAGCTGGTCCCAAACTGGTCCCAGTTGGTCCCAGTTTGCCCCAGTCCATCCCAGTTTGCCCCCAGACCAGAAGCCGGACGTGGTGTACGCCGACATCGGCGGCATGGACATCCAGAAGCAGGAGGTGCGCGAGGCCGTGGAGCTGCCCCTCACCCACTTCGAGCTCTACAAGCAGGTGACACCGCGGGGACACCGGGGACACCCTGGGGACATCGTGGGGACACCCTGGGGACAGCCAGGGACACCCTGGGGACACCCAGGGGACATTGGGGACACCCTGGGGACATTAGGGACAGCCAGGGGACACCCTGGGGACACCCTGGGGACATTGGGGACATCGGGGACACCCTGGGGACACCCTGGGGACCTTGGGGACACCCAGGGACAGCCAGGGACATCCAGGGGACATCATGGGGACATCAGGGACAGCCAGGGACAGCCAGGGGACACCAGTGACACCCTGGGGACATCGTGGGGACATCCAGGGACACCCAGGGGACACCCAGGGGACATCAGGGACACCCAGGGGACACCCAGGGACAGCCAGGGGACATTAGGGACAGCCAGGGGACATCCAGGGACACCCTGGGGACATCCAGGGACACCCAGGGGACATCAGGGACACCGAGGGGACACCCAGGGGACACTGGGGACATCATGGGGACACCCAGGGGACATCAGGGACACCCAGGGGACATCAGGGACAGCCAGGGGACACCCAGGGGACACTGGGGACATCATGGGGACACCCAGGGGACATCACGGGGACAGCCAGGGGACATCAGGGACAGCCAGGGGACAGCCAGGGGACATCCAGGGGACACCCGGGAGACATCCTGGGGACCTTGGGGACATTGGGGACATTGGGGACACCCAGGGGACATCGGGGACATTGGGGACAGCCAGGGGACATCCAGGGACACCCAGGGGACACCCGGGGGACACCCAGGGGACACTGGGGACAGCCAGGGGACATCGGGGACACTGGGGACAGCCTGGGGACACCCTGGGGACATCAGGGACAGCCAGGGGACACCCTGGGGACATTGTGGGGACATCCAGGGGACCTCGGGGACCTCCAGGCCACCTTGAGGACCCTTGGGTGACCTTGAGGACCCTCAGGTGACCTCCAGGCCACCTAGGGGACCCTGAGGTGACCTCCAGGTGCCCTTGGGGACCCTGAGGTGACCTTGAGGACCCTCAGGTGACCTTGAGGACCCGCAGGCCACCTTGAGGACCCTGAGGTGGCCACGGGTGGCCTCAGGGCCCCTGAGGTGACCTCCAGGTGGCCCTGGGGATGCTGAGGTGGCCGCGGGTGGCCTTGAGGACTCTGAGGTGACCTTGGGGACCCTGAGGTGACCCTGAGGTGGCCCTGGGGACGCTGAGGTGACCTCCAGGTGACCCTGAGGTGACCTCCAGGTGACCTTGAGGACCCTGAGGTGGCCCTGAGGTGGCCCTGGGGACCCTGAGGTGACCTCCAGGCCACCTTGAGGACCGCCAGGCCACCTTGAGGACCCTGAGGTGACCTTGGGGACGCTGAGGTGACCTTGGGGACGCTGAGGTGACCCTGAGGTGGCCCTGGGGCCCCTGAGGTGACCCTGAGGTGACCTTGGGGACGCTGAGGTGACCCTGAGGTGGCCCTGGGGCCCCTGAGGTGACCCTGAGGTGACCTTGGGGACGCTGAGGTGACTTCCAGGGCACCTTGAGGACCTCCAGGCCACCTTGAGGACCCTGAGGTGGCCCTGGGGCCCCTGAGGTGACCCTGAGGTGACCTTGGGGACGCTGAGGTGACCCTGAGGTGGCCCTGGGGACCCTGAGGTGACCCTGAGGACCCTGAGGTGGCCCTGGGGCCCCTGAGGTGACCCTGAGGACCCTGAGGTGGCCCTGGGGACGCTGAGGTGACCCTGAGGACCCTGAGGTGGCCCTGGGGACGCTGAGGTGACCTCCAGGCCACCTTGAGGACCTCCAGGCCACCTTGAGGACCCTGAGGTGACCTTGGGGACCCTGAGGTGACCTTGGGGACGCTGAGGTGACCTCCAGGCCACCTTGAGGACCTCCAGGCCACCTTGAGGACCCTGAGGTGGCCCTGGGGCCCCTGAGGTGACCTTGAGGACCCTGAGGTGACCCTGAGGTGGCCCTGGGGCCCCTGAGGTGACCCTGAGGTGACCCTGAGGTGGCCCTGGGGCCCCTGAGGTGACCTCCGGGTGGGCTCAGCCGCGCGCTGTCCCCTCCGGCAGATCGGCATTGACCCCCCGCGGGGGGTGCTCATGTACGGCCCCCCCGGCTGCGGCAAGACCATGCTGGCCAAGGCCGTGGCCCACCACACCACCGGTGAGCGCGGGGACATCTCATGGGGCTTGGGGACATCTCATGGGGCTTGGGGACATCTCATGGGGCTTGGGGACATCTCGTGGGGCTTGGGGACATCTGGGAGGGGTTTGGGGACACCTCGTGGGGTTTGGGGACACCTCGTGGGGTTTGGGGACATCTCATGGGGCTTGGGGACATCTGGGAGGGGTTTGGGGACACCTGGGGGGGTTTGGGGACATCTCATGGGGCTTGGGGACATCTGGGGGGGCTTGGGGACATCTGGGGGGCTTGGGGACATCTCATGGGGCTTGGGGACATCTGGGGGGCTTGGGGACATCTGGAGGGGGGTTGGGGACATCTGGGGGGGCTTGGGGACATCTGGGTGGGGTTTGGGGAGGTTTTGGGGGTGAGGAACCTTCTGGAGAACTTCAGCGTGAAGCTCAGGAAAACCTGGGTGGGATTTCAGGACACCTGGGGGGGTTTGGGGACATCTCGTGGGGTTTGGGGTCACCTAGGGGGGTTTGAGGAGGTTCTGGGTGGTTTTTTGGGGTGAGGAACGTCCTGGAGAACCTGGGGATGAAGTTCAGGAACACCTGGGTAGGGTTTGGGGTCACCTGGGTTTCTGGAGGTGTTTTGGGTTCCTGGTGGTCTCCAGGAAGTTTTGGGGATTTTTTGGGGGTGTTCTTGGTGGTCTCCATGAGGTTCTGGAGTAGTTTTCCAGTTCCTGGTGTTCTCCATGGGTTTCTGGTGGGATTTTTTTGGGATTTCTGGCCGCGTTTTGGGTTCCTGGTGGTCTCTGTGGATTCTCAGTGGGATTTTTGGGGTTTCTGGAGGTCTTTTGGGTTCCTGGTGGTCTGGATAGATTCCTGGTCAGATTTTTTGAGTTTCTGGAGGTGTTTTGAGTTCCTGGTGCTGTCCATGAATTCCCAATGGTATTTTTGGGGTTTCTGGAGGTGTTTTGGGTTCCTGGTGCTCTCCATGGGTTCCTTATGGTCTCCATGGATTCCTGGTGGGATTTTTGGGATTTCTGGAGGTGTTTTGGGTTCCTGATGCTCTCCATGGATTCCCGGTGGGATTTGGGGGACTTTTGGGATTTTGGAGGTCCCAATCCCGGATTTTTGGGTCTTTTGCAGCCGCCTTCATCCGCGTGGTGGGCTCGGAGTTCGTGCAGAAGTACCTGGGCGAGGGCCCGCGCATGGTGCGCGACGTCTTCCGCCTGGCCAAGGAGAACGCGCCCGCCATCATCTTCATCGACGAGATCGACGCCATCGCCACCAAGCGCTTCGACGCCCAGACCGGGGGTGAGGGGCTGGGACCCCAAATTGGGGAGGGGTCCCCGTCGGGGTGGGGTTCTGGGGGTCCTGGGTGGATTTGGGTGGATTTTGGTGGAGTTTGGGCTTGAGGAACCTGTTGGAGAACCTCAAGGTGAGGTTTGGAGACACCTGGGTGGAGTTTGAGGACCCCAGACCGGGGGTGAGGGGTTGGGACCCCCAAATTGGGGAGGGGTCCCTGTTTGGGGTGGGGTTTGGGGGGTCCTGGGTGGAGTTTGGGGGGTCCTGGGTGGATTTCAGGTGGTTTTGGGGGTGAGGAACCTTCTGGATGAAGATGAGGAGAACCTCAAGGTGGGATTGAAGGACCCCAGACTGGGGGTGAAGGCCCAGACCCCCAAATTGGGAAGGGGTCCCCGTTGGGGTGGGGTTTGGGGGGTCCTGAGTGAAGTCCAGGGGGTCCTGGGTGGTTTTCAGGTGGGTTTTGGGGGTGAGGAACCTTCTGGATGAAGGTCAGGAGAACCTCAGGGTGGGGTTTGGAGATCTCAGAGTGGGGGTGAGGGGCTGGGACCCCCAAATTGGGGAGGGGTCCCCATTGGGGTGGTGTTTGAGGGGTCCTGGTTGGAATTTGGGAGCCCTGGGCGGATTTCAGGTGGGTTTTGGGGCTGAGGAACCTTCTGGATGAAGGTCAGGAGAACCTCAAGGTGGGATTGGAGGACCCCAGACTGGGGGTGACGGCCCGGACCCCCGAACTGGGGAGGGGTCTCCACTGGGGTGGGGTTTGGGGGGTCCTGGGTGGAGTTTGGGGGGTCCTGGGCAGATTTCAGGTGGGTTTTGGGGCTGAGGAACCTTCTGGAGAACCTCGGGATGAAGATCAGGGTGGGATTTGGGGACCCTTTGGGTGGTCTTGGGGTGAGGTGAGGGGGTTGGGACCCCCAAACTGGGGAGGGGTCCCCGTTGGGGTGGGGTTTGGGGGGTCCTGGGTGGAGTTTGGAATGGATTTTGGGGGTGAGGAACCTTCTGGAGAACCTCGGGGTGAAACTCAGCAACACTTGGGTGGAATTTGGGGTCACCTGGACGAAATTTGGGGGTTTTGGGTTTTGGGTGGATTTTGGGGTCACCTGGGTGGAATTTGGGGTCACCTGGGTGGAATTTGGGGTTTTGGGTGGAATTTGGGGCTGAGGAACCTTCTGGCGAACCTCGGGATGAAACTCAGCAGCACCTGGGTGGAATTTGGGGTCACCTGGATGGAATTTTGGGGTCAGCTGGACAGAATTTGTGGTTTTGGGTGGGATTTGGGATTTTGGGCGGGATCCCCCAAATCCGTGGTCCCAAAATCGCCGTTTTTCGCCCCAAGCCGACCGCGAGGTCCAGCGGATCCTCCTGGAGCTGCTCAACCAGATGGACGGCTTCGACCAGAACGTCAACGTCAAGGTGAGCCCGGGTGTGACCCAGGTGTCCCCAGCTGTCCCCAGGTGTCTCCAGGTGTGACCCAGGTGTCCCCAGGTGTGTCCCAGGTGTGCCCAGGTGTGTCCAGGTGTGACCCAGGTATGACCTGGGTGTCCTCAGATGTCCCCAGGTGACCACGGCCACCATCCTGGGGACACCTGGGCGCAGAATTTTGGGGTTCTGGAGGATCCAGGTGTGGCCCAGGTGACCTTCAGCCCTCACCTGTCCCTCAGGTGTGCCCAGGGCCACCATCCTGGGGACACCTGGGCACAGAATTCTGAGGGTTCTCGTGGTCCTCGAGGGTCTCAGGTGTGCCCTGAGCCCTCACCTGTGCCCAGGTGATCGTGGCCACCAACCGGGGCACACCTGGGCACACCTGGATGGGGAATTATGGGATTTTATTGGGGTTTTTTGGGGTTTTGGGGGGGGTTTTTTTGGGTTTTGTTTGGGTTTTGGGGGATCTCAGGTGTGTCCTCACGTGTCACCTGCGCAGGTGATCATGGCCACCAACCTGGGCACACCTGGGCACACCTGGGCACACCTGGATCGGGATTTCCAGGGATTTTTTTGGGTTTTATGGGTTTTTTGGGGTTTCATTGGGGTTTTTTTTGGGGGGTTTTCTGGGGTTTGGGATCTCACCTGTGCCCGCGCGTGTCCTCACGTGTCACCTGCGCAGGTGATCATGGCCACGAACCGCGCGGACACCTGGGCACACCTGGGCACACCTGGGCACACCTGGGCACACCTGGCTCAGGATTTTCACTGGTTTTATGGGATTTTATGGGATTTTTTGGGGTTTTTGTGGTGTTTTCTGGGGTTTTGTGGGGTTTTGGGGATCTCAGGTGTGCCCTGACCCCTCACCTGCGCAGGTGATCATGGCCACGAACCGCGCGGACACCTGGGCACACCTGGGCACACCTGGGCACACCTGGCTCAGGATTTTCAGGGATTTTCAGGGATTTCATGGGATTTTATGAGGTTTTGGGACCTCACCTGTCCCCACGCGTGTCCTCCCGTGTCACCTGCGCAGGTGATCATGGCCACGAACCGCGCGGACACCTGGGCACACCTGGGCACACCTGGATCGGGATTTCCAGGGATTTTGGGGGGTTTTTGGGGGGTTTTGTGGGGTTTTGGGATCTCACCTGTCCTCACGCGTGTCCTCACGTGTCACCTGCGCAGGTGATCATGGCCACCAACCTGGGCACACCTGGGCACACCTGGGCACACCTGGCTCAGGATTTTCACTGGTTTTATGGGATTTTATGGGATTTTTTGGGGTTTTTGTGGTGTTTTCTGGGGTTTTGTGGGGTTTTGGGGATCTCAGGTGTGCCCTGACCCCTCACCTGTGCCCAGGTGATCATGGCCACGAACCGCGCGGACACCTGGGCACACCTGGCTCAGGATTTTCAGGGATTTTCAGGGATTTCATGGGATTTTATGAGGTTTTGGGACCTCACCTATCCTCACGCGTGTCCTCCCGTGTCACCTGCGCAGGTGATCATGGCCACGAACCGCGCGGACACCTGGGCACACCTGGGCACACCTGGATCGGGATTTCCAGGGATTTTGGGGGCTTTTGGGGGGTTTTCTGGGGTTTTGGGATCTCACCTGTCCTCACGCGTTGTCCTCACGTGTCACCTGCGCAGGTGATCATGGCCACCAACCTGGGCACACCTGGGCACACCTGGCTCGGGTTTTCCAGGGATTTTTTTGGGTTTTATGGGTTTTTTGGGGTTTCATTGGGGTTTTTTTGGGGGGTTTTCTGGGGTTTGGGATCTCACCTGTCCTCACGCGTTGTCCTCATGTGTCACCTGCGCAGGTGATCATGGCCACCAACCTGGGCACACCTGGGCACACCTGGCTCAGGATTTTCACTGGTTTTATGGGATTTTATGGGATTTTTTGGGGTTTTTGTGGTGTTTTCTGGGGTTTTGTGGGGTTTTGGGGATCTCAGGTGTGCCCTGACCCCTCACCTGCGCCCAGGTGATCATGGCCACCAGCCTGGCACACCTGGGCACACCTGGATTGGGAATGATGGGATTTTATTGAGTTTTTGCGGTGTTTTATTGGGGTTTTTGGGGGTTTTTTTTGGGTTTTGTGGGGTTTTGGGGATCTCAGGTGTGCCCTGACCCCTCACCTGTGCCCAGGTGATCATGGCCACGAACCGCGCGGACACGCTGGACCCGGCGCTGCTGCGGCCGGGCCGCCTGGACCGCAAGATCGAGTTCCCGCTGCCCGACCGGCGCCAGAAGCGCCTCATCTTCTCCACCATCACCGGCAAGATGAACCTGTCCGAGGAGGTGGACCTGGAGGACTGTATCCACACCTGGGCACACCTGGGCACACCTGGGCACACACCTGGGCACACACCTGGGCATGGCTGGGGGGTTAGGAACACACCTGGGCACACACCTGTCCAAGGAGGTGGACCTGGAGGACTGTATCCACACCTGGGCACACCTGGGGGTTTAGGAACACACCTGGGCACACACCTGTCCAAGGAGGTGGACCTGGAGGACTGTATCCACACCTGGGCACACCTGGGCACACCTGGGCACACACCTGGGCATGGCTGGCACACCTGGGCATGGCTGGCACACCTGGGCACACACCTGGGCATGGCTGGGGGGTTAGGAACACACCTGGGGCGTTAGGAACACAGCTGGGCACACACCTGTCCGAGGAGGTGGACCTGGAGGACTGTATCCACACCTGGGCACACCTGGGGGCACCTGGGCACACATGGGGGGTTAGAAACACACCTGGGGGTACCTGAGGGGGTTAGAAACACACCTGGGCATGCCAAGGGCACACCTGGGCACATCTGGACTGTCGGGGTCCTGGGTTCCGACACTGGACGTGCCAGGGACACACCTGGGCACACCAGGGGCACACCTGGGCACACCTGGATGTGCCACGGGCACGCCTGGGCACACCTGGCCGTTTCCTTGACCCCTGACCCAGACGTGGCGCGGCCGGACAAGATCTCGGGAGCCGACATCAACTCCATCTGCCAGGAGGTGAGCGCACACCTGGGACAGGTGTGGGGCACACCTGGGCACACCTGGGTACACCTGGGTACACCTGGGTGCACCTGGGACAGGCTGGGCACACCTGGGCACACCTGGGACAGGTGTGGGGCACACCTGGGCACACCTGGAAAGGGTGTGAGACACACCTGGGTACACCTGGGTACACCTGGGTGCTCCTGGGACAGGCTGGGCACACCTGGGCACGCCTGGGACAGGTGTGAGACACACCTGGGCACAGCACGTCTGGGACAGGCCTGGCACACCTGGGCACACCTGGGTGCACCTGGGACAGGTGTGGCTGTAGGTGACAATGGTGTGCCTGTGGCACAGTGTGGGTGACACAGGTGACACAGGTGACACTCAGGTGCCACTGTCCCGTGTCCCCAGGGCGGCATGCTGGCGGTCAGGGAGAACAGGTACCGGGCTGGCACAGGTGTGGCTGTGGGTGACACAGGTGACACAGGGCTGGCTGTGACTCAATGTGGGTGACACAGGTGACACTCAGGTGACACTGAGGTGTCCCAGGTGACACTCAGGTGACACAGGTGACACTCAGGTGACACTCGGGTGCCACTGTCCCCAGGGCGGCACGCTGGCCGTCAGGGAGAACAGGTACAGGGGCTGGCACAGGGGTGGCTGTGGGTGACACAAGTGACACAGGGCTGGCTGTAGGTGTCCCAGGTGACACTCAGGTGACACTCAGGTGTCCCAGGTGACACTGAGGTGACGCTGAGGTGGCACTGTCCCCAGGGCGGCACGCTGGCCGTGCGTGAGAACCGGTACCGGGGCTGGCACAGGGGTGGCTGTGGCTCGGTGTAGGTGACACAGGTGACACTGAGGTGACACTCAGGTGTCCCAGGTGACACTGAGGTGACACTGAGGTGCCACTGTCCCCAGGGCGGCATGCTGGCCGTCAGGGAGAACCGGTACAGGGGCTGGCACAGGGGTGGCTGTGGGTGACACAGGTGACACAGGTGACACAGGGCTGGCTCTGGGTGGCTGTAGGTGACATTCAGGTGACACTGAGGTGACACTGAGGTGACACTGAGGTGGCACTGTCCCCAGGGCGGCATGCTGGCGGTGCGCGAGAACAGGTACAGGGGCTGGCACAGGGGTGGCTGTGGCTTGGTGTAGGTGACACAGGTGGCACTCAGGTGACACTGAGGTGTCCCAGGTGACACTGAGGTGACGCTGAGGTGGCACTGTCCCCAGGGCGGCATGCTGGCCGTCAGGGAGAACAGGTACAGGGGCTGGCACAGGGGTGGCTGTGGGTGACACAGGTGACACAGGTGTGGCTGTGGGTGACACAGGTGACACTCAGGTGACACAGGGCTGGCTGTAGGTGTCCCAGGTGACACTCAGGTGACACAGGTGACACAGGGCTGGCTGTAGGTGTCCCAGGTGACACTCAGGTGACACAGGTGACACAGGGCTGGCTGTAGGTGTCCCAGGTGACACTCAGGTGACACAGGTGACACAGGGCTGGCTGTAGGTGTCCCAGGTGACACTCAGGTGACACTGAGGTGGCACTGAGGTGTCCCAGGTGACACTGAGGTGACACTGAGGTGGCACTGTCCCCAGGGTGGCATGCTGGCCGTCAGGGAGAACAGGTACAGGGGCTGGCACAGGGGTGGCTGTGGCTCGGTGTAGGTGACTCAGGTGACACTCAGGTGACACTCAGGTGTCCCAGGTGACACTGAGGTGACGCTGAGGTGCCACTGTCCCGTGTCCCCAGGGCGGCATGCTGGCCGTCAGGGAGAACCGGTACATCGTGCTGGCCAAGGACTTTGAGAAGGCGTACAAAACCGTCATCAAGAAGGACGAGCAGGAGCACGAGTTCTACAAGTGACACCGCGGGGACACTCGGGGACACCGCGGGGACAACTTGGGGACATCTGGGGACGTTCAAATAAAGCTGAGACCGGAGCGAGAGCGCTGGAGCCTTTTTGGGGACACCCTTGGGGACCTGGGGACACCCTTGGGGACACTGGAATGGACTTGGGGACAACCTTGGGGACATGGGGACACCCTTGGGGACACTGGAATGGACTTGGGTACAACCTTGGGGACATGGGGACATCCTTGGGGACACTGGGACATGGCTGGGGACACCAGGAGGGACTTGGGGACACCCCTGGGGACACTGGGAGGGACCTGGGGACACTTTGGGGACACAGGGAGGGACCTGGGGACACCCTTGGGCACTTGGGGACACCAGGAGGGACTTGGGGACATCCCTGGGGACACTGGGACATGGCTGGGGACACCCTTGGGGACACTGGGGGGGACCTGGGGACACCAGGAGGGACTTGGGGACATCCCTGGGGACACTGGGACATGGCTGGGGACACCTTTGGGGACACGGGGGGGGACCTGGGGACACTTTGGGGACACTGGGAGGGGCATGGGGACACCCTTGGGGACACTGGGACATGGCTGGGGACACTGGGATGGCCCTGGGGACACTCCTAGGGACATGGGGACACCCTTGGGGACACCAGGAGGGACTTGGGGACATCCCTAGGGACACAGGGACATGGCTGGGGACACCCTTGGGGACACTGGGGGGGACCTGGGGACACTTTGGGGACACCAGGGTGGCCTTGGGGACACGGGGACATGGCTGGGGACACTGGGATGGCCCTGGGGACACTCCTGGGGACATGGGGACACTGGGACATGTCTGGGGACACCCTTGGGGACACCAGGAGGGACCTGGGGACACCCTTGGGGACACTGGGGTGGCCTTGGGGACACTGGGAGGGACTTGGGGAGACTTTGGGGACACCAGGATGGACTTGGGGACATCCCTGGGGACACTGGGACACCCTTGAGGACACGGGGAAGGACATGGGGACACTTTGGGGACACCGGGACATGGCTGGGGACACCGGGAGGGACCCGGGGACACTCCTGGGGACATGGGGACACCTTGGGGACACTGGGAGGGACCCGGGGACACTTTGGGGACCCTGGGAGAGACTTGGGGACACTCCTGGGGACACTGGGACATGGCTGGGGACAGCCTTGGGGACACCTTGAGGGACTTGGGGACACTTTGGGGACACCGGGACATGGCTGGGGACACCGGGAGGGACCTGGGGACACTTTGGGGACCCTGGGAGAGACTTGGGGACAGCCATGGGGACACTGGGAGAGACTTGGGGACACTCCTGGGGATGTGGGGACATCACTGGGGACATGGGGACACTCTCAGGGACACTGGGACATGGCTGGGGACACGGGGATGGGCTTGGGGACACTTTGAGGACATGGGGACGCCTTGGGGACACCGGGAGGGACTTGGGGACACCAGGATGGATTTGGGGACAGCGGGAGGGACCTGGGGACAATGAGAAGGACTTGGGGACACCTCGGGGACACCTTGGGGACACTGGGTGGCCTCGGGGACACCTCGGGGACATCCGGACGCTCCTCGAGGCCACCAGGACACGGCCACACCCTCGGGGACACCTCGGGGTGGCCTTGGGGACACCTTGGGGACACCGCGAGGGGGCGGAGCCCGGCTCGGGAGAGGCCACGCCCACTTTATGACGTCAACCCGCCGGTCCCGCCCCCCCCCTCGGGCGCCGCAGTGCGCCGGGCCCGAGCGGAGCCGGAAAGAGCCGGAAAGAGCCGAAGCGGAGCCGAGCGCCGGCGAAGCGGGAGGCGGAAAGAGCCGAACGGCGGGGACGGAGCGGGGCCGAAAGGAGCCGAAAGGAGCCGAAGCGGACCCGCCTGAGGGTCCGGCCATGCCTTGAAGCGGCTCCTCAGACCCGTCCCGGGCTCTTCCTCCTCGTCCTCCTCATCCTCGTCCTCCTCCTGCGGCGGGGGAGGGGCCCATGGGCCGGGCAGGGGGCTGAGGGGGCCGGAGACGCTGAACGGGGCCCGAACTGGGCTGAACTGGGCTGAACTGGGCCCAACTAGGCCGGAGAAATCAGAGCCGGGCCGAAAAGCGGCGAAGTTGTCCGGAAAGAGCCGAAGCGGGCGAGGAATAAGCGAAGTGAGGACGGAGCTGTACGGAAAGAACCGAACCGGGCCGGAAAGAACCGAGCTGGGTCGGAAGTAAGCGAAGCGGGCCGGAAGTAGACGAAGGGAGCCCGGGGAGGGT
Organism: Passer domesticus; assembly: GCF_036417665.1. NCBI lineage: Eukaryota > Metazoa > Chordata > Aves > Passeriformes > Passeridae > Passer > Passer domesticus. The sequence continues at coordinate 757,171 of NC_087506.1, forward strand.
CGGAAAGAGCCGAAGCGAGCGCGAAGGGGGTCGGAAAGAGCCGAAGGTGTCCGGAAATTGCCGAAGTGCCGCCATGTTGCTGTCGCTGCTCCTCGGGCTCCTCGAGGGTGAGTTCGGGACCCCCCGAATGTCACCGGGACCCCAAAATGGCCCAAAATGGCCCCAAAATGGCCCCAAATGTCCCCAAAAAGTCACTAAAATGTCACCTGGGACCCCAAAATGTCCCTAAAATGTTTCCAAATGTCCTCAAAATGTCCCCAAATGTTCCAAAATGTCACCTGCGACCCCCAAAATGTCCCCAAAAAGTCACTAAAATGTCCCTAAATGTCCCCAAAATGTTCCCAAATTGTCCCCAAATATCCCAAAATGTCCCAAGGTTGTCACTGGGGTCCCCAAAATGTCCCCAAAATGTTCCAAACTGTCCCAAAATGCCACCAGGGACCCCAAAATGTCCCTAAAATGTCCCCAAAATGTCCCCAAATGTACCCAAAATGTCCCTAAAATGTCCCCAAAATGTCCCAAAATGTCCCAACGTTGTCACTGGGGTCCCCAAAATGTCCCCAAAATGTCACCCGGGACCCCAAAATCTCCAAATGAGCCAATTTTGGGCCAGTTTTGGGGCAATTTTGGGGCAATTTTGGGTCAATTTTGGGCAATTTTGGAGGTTTGGGGCCGGATTTTGATGAAGTTTTGGCCAATTTTGGGCCAATTTTGGGAATTTTTTTTTTATTTTTTGGGGATTCTGGAATCCCTGATCCCCCAATCCCAATTTTTGGGTACCCAGGGTGAATTTTGGGGCCATTTTGGGGGATTTTGGGGCCATTTTAGGCGAGTTTTTGATTTGGGGTCAATTTTAGTGAATTTTGGGGAATTTTTCTGGGAATTTGGGGCAAATTTTGGGGGAATTTTGGGATTTTTTTGAATTTGGGGATTTTTTTAAAAAATTTTTGGGGCTCCTCGTTCTCCTCCCCATTTTTGGGGTCCCAGTGTTGGATTTTGGGTCAATTTTGGGTTGATTTTAATGATTTTTGTGTGGTTTTTTACCAAATTTTGCTCAAATTTCAATGGAATTTCACAGAATTTTTTGGAAATTTCTTGAAAATTTGGGACTTCCTTCCTCACCCCCCCCTTGTCCCCCTCCCTAAAATTTTGGGGGTCCTGAGGGGGATTTTGGTTCCAATTTGGGTAGATTTTAACCATTTTTGTATGGTTTTTTACCAAATTTTGCTCAAATTTCGACGTAATTTCACAGAATTTTTTTGGGAATTTTGGGAAAATTCAGGAATTCCTTCCTCACCCCCCTTTCTTCCCCTCTGTGTAATTTTGGGGGTCCTGGGGGTGGATTTTGGGTCCAATTTGGGTTGATTTTAACCATTTTTGATGGTTTTTTTACCGAATTTCGCTCAAATTTCGATGGAATTTCACGGGATTTTTTTTGTGGAATTTCTGGAAAATCCCTGAATTCCTTCCTGACCCCCCTCGTCCCCCTGCCCGCAGTTTCGGGGGCGCTGGGGGGCTGCGTGGAGGTGGCCTCGGGCACCGAGGCCGTGCTGGGCGCGCCGTTCCGGCTGCTCTGCATCGCCTGCAAGCGCCGCAGCGAGACCCCGGCCGAGGCCGAGAGCGAGTGGTTCTTCCGGCCCGAGGGGGCCCCCCACTTCGAGAAGGTCACTGGGGGGCACTGGGACCAACTGGGAGGGACTGGGAGGTGGTTGGAGTGGACTGGGAGGGACTGGGAGGGAATTGAGAGGATGGTGCAGTTCCCAAAGCCACCACCAGAGGGAGCCGGGGAAACAGTGGGAGTTCATTGAGGGGAACTGGGAGGGACTGGGATGGACTGGGAAGGACTGGGAGGTGGATGGAATGGACTGGGAGGGACTGGGATGAACTGGGAGTTACTGGGACAAAACTGCAGTTCCTTGAACGGCCACCAGGGGGAGCTGGGGAAACACTGGGAGTTCATGGAGGGGAATTGGGAGGGACTGGGATGGACTGGGAAGGACTGGGACGGAGTGGGAGGGACTGGGGGAGACTGGGATGGACTGGGAGGGGATTGGAGTGGACTGAGAGGGACTGGGATGAACTGGGAGTTACTGGGAGGACGCTGCAGTTCCTTAAATGGCCACCAGGGGGAGCTGGGGAAACACTGGGAGTTCATTGAGGGGAATTGGGAGGGACTGGGACAGACTGGGAGGGGATTGGGACAAACTGGGAGGGACTGGGAATGGGTTGGAAGGGACTGGGAAGGACTGGGATGAACTGGGAGGGACTGGGAGGTGGTTGGAGTGGACTGGGAGGGACTGGGAGGGACTGGGAGGACGCTGCAGTTCCTTAAATGGCCACCAGGGCAAGCTGGGGAAACACTGGGAGTTCATGGAGGGGAATTGGGAGGGACTGGGATGGACTGGGAAGGACTGGGAGGTGGTTGGAGTGGACTGGGAGGGACTGGGAGTTACTGGGAGGGACTGGGAGGAACCTGCAGTTCCTTAAATGGCCACCAGGGGGAGTTGGGGAAACACTGGGAGTTCATTGAGGGGAACTGGGAGGGACTGGGACAAACTGGGAGGGGATTGGGACAAACTGGGAGGGACTGGGAATGGGTTGGAAGGGACTGGGAAGGACTGGGATGAACTGGGAGGGACTGGGAGGTGGTTGGAGTGGACTGGGAGGGACTGGGAGTTACTGGGAGGGACTGGGAGGAACCTGCAGTTCCTTAAATGGCCACCAGGGGGAGTTGGGGAAACTCTGAGTTCATTGAGGGGAATTGGGAGAGACTGGGATGGACTGGGATGGACTGGGAAGGACTGGGAGGTGGTTGGAGTGGACTGGGATGGATTGGGGTGAACTGGGAGGGAATGGGAGGTGGTTGGAGTGGACTGGGAGGGACTGGGATGAACTGGGAGTTACTGGGAGGATGCTGCAGTTCCTTAAGTGGCCACCAGGGGGAGCTGGGGAATCACTGGGAGTTCATGGAGGGGAACTGGGAGGGACTGGGACAAACTGGGAGGGACTGGGACAGACTGGGATGGACTGGGAGTTACTGGGATGGACTGGGAGTTACTGGGAGGTTGGTGCAGTTCCCAAAGCTGCCACCAGGGAGAGCTGGGAGTTCATTGAGAGGGGCTGGGGGGGAATTGAGAGGGACTGGGATGGACTGGGAGGGACTGGGAAGGGATTGGGATGGACTGGACAGGACTAGGAGGGGGTTGGGACAAACTGGGAGGGGATTGGGACAAACTGGGAGGGACTGGGAATGGGTTGGAGTGGACTGAGAGGGACTGGAAGGGACTGGGAGGGAATTTGAGGGAACTGGGATGAACTGGGAGGGGACTGGGATGGACTGGGAGGGGACTGGGATGGACTGGGAGGGGATTGGGAGCTACTGGGACCTCATGGGGTCGACAACTGGGATGTATTGGGAGGAACTGGGAGCTACTGGGGAGACCCTAAAGAGCCACTGGGCCATACTGGGAGTCAGTAGGCTAAACTGGGAGCTACTGGGGAGACCTTAGAGAGTCACTGAGCCATACTGGGAGTCACTGGGCTAAACTGGGAGCTACTGGGAATTACTGGTGCCGCAATAACTCACAACTGCAATACCTAACTCGGCCACCAGAAGGCGCCACTGAGCTGAGCCCATTTCCAATCCCTTCCCGCCAATCCTTACTGGTTCTTACTGGTTCTTACTGGTTCTTACTGGTTTTCACTGGTGCAGATCCTGCACTACAGCCCCGAGGAGGGCGAGTGGGTGGCCCCGGGCCCGTTCCTGGGCGTGCTGGCCTGGAACGGCTCGCGGGGCACGCGCGACCTGCAGGACCTGTCGGTGTGGCTGCGCGCCGTGCAGCGCGGCCACGCCGGGCACTACGTGTGCCGCCTGAAACGCAACCTGACCTTCGAGGGCTACACCTACAGCCTGGCCAGGAACCAGACCCTGCGGCTGGCCGTGGTGGACAAAGGTGCTGGGACCAACTGGGACCAACTGGGAGGGACTGGGAGGGATTGGGATGCACTGGGATGGAACTGGAGTGGAGTAAAAGGGAGTTAGGAGGGAATAAAGGGGAACTGGGATGGACTGGGAGGGACTGGGAGGGGATTGGGCTCCAGCTACAGCCTGGCCAGGAACCAGACCCTGCGGCTGGCCGTGGTGGACAAAGGTGCTGGGATGAACTGGGACCAACTGGGAGAAACTGGGAGGGACTGGGAGGGATTGGGAGGGACTGGGATGGAACTGGAGTGGAGTAAAAGGGAGTTAGGAGGGAATAAAGGGGAACTGGGATGGACTGGGAGGGACTGGGATGGGACTGGGATGGACTGGGATGGGACTGGGAGTTACTGGGAGTTGGTTGGAAGGGAGTGGGAGGGACTGGAACAGAGCTGGAGGGAGTAAAAGGGAGTTAGGAGGGATTGAAGGAGAACTGGGATGGACTGGGATGGACTGGGAGGGACTGGGAGGGACTGGGAGTTCCCAGGAGTTACTGGGAGGACGCTGCAGTTCCCAAAGCCGCCACCAGGGGGAGCAAGTGAGAGCCGTGACAGTTCATTGGGATGGAACTGGGATGCACTGGGAGGGAACTGGGATGGACTGAGAGGGGACTGGGAGTTACTGGGAGAGGCTGGGATGAACTGGAAGTTACTGGGAGTCACTGGGAGGACGCTGCAGTTCCCAAAGCCACCACCGGGGGGAGCTGGGGAGACACTGGGAGGGAATTGAGGGCAACTGGGAGGGACTGGGAGGGGATTGGGATGAACTGGGAGCACTGGGAGGGCACTGGGATCAAACTGGGAGGGGGCTGGGATCAAACTGGGAGCACTGGGAGGGACTGGGATCAAACTGGGAGCACTGGGAGGGCACTGGGATCAAACTGGGAGGGACTGGGGTCAAACTGGGACTCACTGGGAGCTGCTGGCGAGGACTGGGAAGGCTCCATGACCATATAAGGCAGAAAGTGGGCGTGGCCTAGGATAAAGGGGCGTGGCTTAAACCAGGATTGATAGATTTTACCCCGAAATCACGGAATTTTCCCAGATTTTTTTGGGGGATTTTGGGAATTTCAGGGGAGGGGCGTGTCCAGGTGACACCTGGCTGTGTCCCCTCCCCCACCCCAACCCCCTCAGGGTGGGCGTGGCTTTAAAATGGGCGTGGCTTCCCCCAAACCCGCCATAACTCCGCCCTAAAATAATGGAAATTTTTAGGATTTTTCTGAGGAATTTTTTTAGGATTTTTTGGGGATTTTTTCTGTGATTTTGGGAATTTTTAGGGCCAGGGGAGGGGCATGTCCAGCTGACCAATGGCCACGTCCCCAACCCCCTCAGGGTGGGCGTGGCTTCCTGCCATAACTCCGCCCTAAAATCGCTGATTTTTGGGGATTTTTTTCGGGATTTTTTGGGTATTTTTTGGGGTTTTTTCCCCCGGGATTTTTTTTTGGGGACGTTTCCCGGGATTTTGGGAATTCCGCAGCGCGGCGGGACCTGGCGTCCATCGTGTCCGAGATCCTGATGTACGTGCTGATCGTGGTGCTGACGCTCTGGCTGGCCGCCGAGATGCTCTACTGCTACCGCAAGGTGGCGGCCGCGGCCCCGCCCCCCGACAGCGCGTGAGTGGGCGTGGCCTCGATGGGCGGGGCCGTCTGGGGGCGGGGCTTAACGCTGAGGCGAAGTTTCGGGGGAAAAACGCAAAAAACTGGGCAAAAACGGGGCGAAAAATGGGGAAATTGGGAGGAAAATGGGGGTTGAAATGGCGGAATTGGGCGTGGCTTAAATCTTGGGGGCGTGGCTTTGGAAGTGGGTGTGGTCTAAAGAGGGCGTGGCTTAAGGTTGGAGTGGTTTCGGTTGGAATCTGGGGGAAAACAGGAAAAACTGGGCGAAAATGAGGCAAAAAATGAGGAAATGTGAGGTTAAAATGGCGGGAGGGGCGTGGCTTAAATAATGGGGGCGTGGCTTTGGAGGTGGGTGTGGTCTAAAGAGGGCGTGGCTTAAGGTTGGAGTGGTTTGGGTTGGAATCTCGGGGAAAACGCAAAAAACTGGGTGAAAATGGGGTGAAAAATGAGGAAATTGGGAGTTAAAATGGCGGAAGGGGCGTGGCTTAAATTGTAGGGGCGTGGTTTTCAGAGTGGGTGTGGCCTAAGGGGGTGTGACTGATTTCAGGGAGAAAAAAGTGAAAATTGGGTTAAAAATGGGGAAATTGGGAGGAAAATTTGGGTTCAAATGGCGGGAGGGGCGTGGCTTAACTATTGGGGGTGTGGCTTTGTGGGTGGGTGTGGCCTAAAGGGGGCGTGGTTTAAAGTGGGAGTGGTTTGGGTTGGAATCTGGGGGGAAACGCAAAAAACTGGGTGAAAATGGGGTGAAAAATGGGGATTTTGGGGTGGAACTTTTGGGATTTTCAGGGGGAAATTTTTGGGCAATTTTTGAGTTTTTGGGGAGGAATTTTTGGGGTTTTGGGGTGGAATTTTGGGGATTTTCAGGGGGGATTCTTGGGTATTTTTTGAGGTTTTGGGGAGGAATTTTTGGGACTTTGGGTCATTTTTTGGGTGGAATTTTTGGGCATTTTTTGAGATTTTGGGGAGGGATTTTTGGGGATTTTGGGGAGGAATTTTTGGCTTTTTTGGTGTAATTTTTGCACATTTTTGGGATTTTTGGAGTGGAATATTTTGGATTTTGGGGTTAATTTTTGGGGGGTTTGGCTCATTTTTTTAATTTTCAGGGGGGCAATTTTTGGGATTTTTGAGTTTTTGGGGAGTTTGGGGAGGAATTTTTGGGATTTTGGGGTAATTTTTGGGATTTTCAGGAGGGAATTTTTGGGCATTTTTTGAGTTTTTGGGGAGGAATTTTTGGGGATTTTGGGGTGGAATTTTTGGGACTTTGGGGCATTTTTTGGGTGGAATTTTTGGGCATTTTTTGAGTTTTTGGGGAGGAATTTTTGGGACTTTTGGGTATTTTTGGGGTGGAAGTTTTGGGATTTTCAGGAAGGAATTTTTGGGCAATTTTTGAGTTTTTGGGGAGGAATTTTGGGGATTTTGGGACATCTTTTGGGTGGAATTTTTGGGATTTTGGGGCATTTGGGGTTGGGATCTTTGGACATTTTGGGGCATTTTGGGTTGGATTTTTGGGATTTGGGGTGGAATTTTTGGGATTTTCAGGAAGGAATTTTTGGGCAATTTTTGAGGTTTTGGGGAGGAATTTTTGGGGATTTTGGGGCATTTTTTTGGTGGAAATTTTTGGCAATTTTTGAGTTTTTGGGGGGGAATTTTCTGTGATTTTGGGCCATTTTGGGTTGGATTTTTGGGATTTTGAGGCGGGATTTTTTTTATTTTGGGGCGGGATTTTTGGGGTGGAATTTTGAGGTTGTGGGGCCCCTCCCCCACGCCCGGTTTGGCCCCTCCCCCAGCTCGGAGTACCTGGCCATCACCTCGGAGAGCAAAGAGAACTGCGGCGGCGTCCAGGTGGCCGAGTGACCCCGAGTGACCTCTGACCCCTGAGTGACCCCTGAGTGACCTCTGACCCCTGAGTGACCCGGAATGACCACAGAGTGACCCCTGGATGACCCCTGAGTGACCCCTGACCCTGACTGACCCCTGAGTGACCACTGACCGTGAGTGACCCCTGACTGACCCTGAGTGACCCCTGACTGACCTCTCGCCCCTGAGTGACCTCGAGTGACCCCTGACCCTGACTGACCCCTGAGTGACCTCTGAGTGACCCCTGAGTGACCCCTGAGTGACCTTTGACCACTGACTGACCCTGAGTGACCCCTGGGTGACCTCTGACCCCCAGGCCCCCCCCTGCAATAACCCCCCCGGGGGGGACCCCCCCGACCCCTCCCCCACCCCCGACCCCGCATGGCCCCTCCCCCCACCCCAAATTTGGGGGAAAAAATCCCAAAATTTGGGGGAAAAAAGCCCGAAATTTGAGGGAAAGAATCCCAAAAATTCGAGGAAAAAATCCCAAAATTTGGGGGAAAAAATCCTAAAAATTGAGAGAAAATTCCCCAAAATAATGAGGAAAAAATCCCAATGTTTTGAGGAAAAAAAAATCCTAAAATGTGGGGAAAAAAATCCCAAAAATTCGAGGAAAAAATCCCAAAATTTGAGGGAAAAAATCCCCAAATTTGGGGAAAAAAATCCCAAAAATTTGGGGGAAAAAATCAGAAAAAAATGGGGAAAAAATCAGAAAAAATTTGGGGAAAAAATCCCAAAAATTCGAGGAAAAAAATTCCCAAAACCTGAGGAAAAAAATTCCTAAAAATTAAGAGAAAAAAAATCCCAAAAATTTGAGGCAAAAATTCCAAAATTTGGGGGAAAAAATCCCAAAAATTTTGGGGCACAAGTCACAAAGTTTGGGGAGAAAACCCCCAAATTTGGAGAAAAAAAAATAAAGTAAAATTACAGAAAAAATCCCAAGAAATGGAGAAATAAAACATCCCAAAATTCAGAGGAAAAAACCCCAAAAGTGAGGGGAAAATCTGAAAAATTTGAGGGAAAAAGTCATAAAATTTGGAGAAAGAAATCCCAATTTTTTGGGGAAAAATCTTCAAAATTTGCAGGAAAATTTGCCAAAATTTGGGGGGAAAATTTCCCAAATTTTGGGGTAAAATCCCCCAAAATTTGGGATAAAAATCCCCTAAAATTTAGGAGAAAAAAATCCCAAAATTTGGGCTAAAATTCCCCAAAAATTTGGGGTAAAAAATCCAAAATTTGGGACAGAAAATCCTCAAATTTTTTGGGAGAAATCCCCGAAATTTTGGGCTAAAATTCCCCAAATTTGGGGTCAATCCCCCCCCGGTGTGAGAGGGTGTGTGCATGTAAATGAGCCGTATGCAAATGAGCCGTATGCAAATGAGTGTTATTTAAAAGAGCAATATGTAAATGAGACAAGAGGACAAGACCTCAACAGCACTTTATGCAAATGAGGGGGTGTGGCAATACAAATGAGGGTGGTATGCAAATGAGGGGTGTGTACATATATGTAAATGAGATGACATGCAAATGGAGTTGTGTTGTTGATATGCAAATGAGATGGAGATGAGCGACGGCAATTGTGAGCACGGGTAATTTAATATGTAAATGAGCTGTACATAAACAAGCGTTATGCAAATGAGCACTGACGCAGCCGCACAAATGCACATCTCACTTAACTGCGATATGCAAATGAACCTGCACATGAGGCGGGGCATGCAAATGAGCACCCAGCACCGTATGCAAATGAGCACCGCCGTGTCAACACATCGCTGTATGCAAATGAGCGCCCGTATGCAAATGAGTGCCATAATTAACGGAGTAATTGTGCCAAGCCCCGATATGTAAATGAACATGCAAATGAACATGCAAATGAGCTGGACTGCTGTGCCTCGATTCCTTGGTGTGGGAGGGGCGTCGATATGCAAATGAGATTTATGCTAATGAGGGATTTATGAATAAAGAACCGGGGTGGGGGCTATGCAAATTAGCTGCATGCAAATGAGGCTGGTGACGTCATCGGGGCGGGTTTGGGGCTCAATTCCCACCTTGGGGGATTCTGGGAGGTCGATGACGTCATCATTGTGTCCATGACGTCATCGGGGTGGGGGGAATTCGGGGCCACATTCCCAAATTTGGGCATCGATGACGTCACTGGGGGGGTGGGGGGAGGTTTTGGGGTGAAAATCCCAAATTTTGGGGTCAAATTCCCAAATTTTGGGCATTCTGGGACCAAATTTTGGGATTTGGGGGCGGATTTTGGGGTGAAATCCCCAAATTTTGGGGTTCCTGGGAGCATTTGGGGGCAAATCCCAAAATTTTGGGGTCCAGGTCCCAACTTTTGGGGTGAAATTCCAAAATTTTGGGGTCCAATCCCCGAATTTTGAGTTCCATTCCTGAATTTTGGGGTTCCTGGGCTGATTTTGGGGACAAATTCCCAAATTTTGGGGTCAAATTCCCAAATTTTGGGGTCCAGCTCCCAATTTTGGGGTGAAATTCTCGAATTTTGGGGTTCCCAGGCTGATTTTGGGTCTCCATTCCCGGATTTTGGGGTCAAATTCCCAAATTTTGGGGTCAAAATCCCGAATTTTAGGGTCCAGTGGCAATTTTGGGTCTCAATTCCCAAATTTTGGGGTCAAATTTCCAAATTTTGGGGCTCCATTCCCACATTTGGAGTTTCTGGGACCAAATTTTGAGATTTAGGGGCAGATTTTGGGATAAATTCCCAAATTTTGGGGTCAAATTCTCAAAATTTTGGGGTCCAGCTCCCAATTTTGGGGTGAAATTCTCGAATTTTGGGGTTCCCAGGCTGATTTTGGGTCTCCATTCCCGGATTTTGGGGTCAAATTCCCAAATTTTTGGGTCCCATTCCCAAATTTTGGGGTTCCCGGGCTGATTTTGGGGTGCAGGCCCCGATTTTTGGGTCAAATTCCTGAATTTTGGGGACAAATTCCCAAATGTCAGGGTCCAAGTCCAAATTTTGGGGTCCAGAATCCACTTTTGGGGTTCAATCCCCGAATTTTGGGGTTCCCGCGCTGATTTTGGGGTCAATTTCCCGATTTTTGGGGTCCAATCCCGCAATTTTGGGGTCCAGGTCCCAATTTTGGAGCTGAATTCCCAAATTTCGGGGTCAAACTCCCAAATTTCTGGGTTCCCGGGCTGATTTTGGGGCAGAATTCCCAAATTTTGGCTCCCATTCCCAAATTTTGGGGCTCCTGCGCAGATTTTGGGTCAGAATTCCCAAATTTCGGGTCCCATTCCCAAATTTTGGGGTTCCCAGGCTGATTTTGGGGTCAAATTCCCAAATTTCCGAGTCCAATTCCCAAATTTCGGCATCAAACTCCCAAATTTTGGGGTTCCCGGGCTGATTTTGGGTCAGAATTCCCAAATTTTTGGTCCCATTCCCAAATTTTGGGCTTCCCGGGCTGCTTTTGGGGTCCAATCCCCCAATTTCGGGTCCCAGTCCCGAATTTTGGGGTCCAATCCCCGAATTTTGGGGTTCCCGGGCTCATTTTGGGGTGAAATCTCCAAATTTTGGGGTCAAATCCCGAATTTTGGGGTCCATCCCCGAATTTTGGGGTTCCCGGGCTGATTTTTGCTGAAACTCCCAAATTTTGGGGTCCAATCCCTGAATTTTGGGGTTCCCGAGCTCATTTTGGGGTGAAATCCCCAAATTTTGGGGTAAAATTCCCAAATTTTGGGGTCAAATCCCCGAATTTTGGGATTCCCGGGCTCATTTTGGGGTGAAATCCCCAAATTTTGGGGTCAAACCCCGAACTCCCGTCCCAGCCCCGCCCCCACTCCCTCCCCCGATGACGTCACCGCCTCCCATCCGCCCTTTTCCCGCCCCACCCCCAAATTTTGGGGCTCGCCCTCATTTTTTGGGGGCGCCCGGGGCGATTTTGGGGCTCCGTGAGCTGGAGGCGCTCCCCGATGACGTCACCAAGCTCCCGAGCCGGTTTTTGGGGCGCCCGGACCGGTTTTGGGGTTTTTTATTTTGGGCTCGGCCTCGTTTTTGGGGGGTTCAATTAAAGGCTTTGGGCTCTTAATTAAAGTTTTTGGGGCGCTGATGACGTCATAGCGGTGGGAATGGGGTGCTGGCGGTGATGACGTCACCGCACCCCAAAAATGCGGCTCCGCCCCCCCCATCCCCCAAAATCCCAGAGCGGCCGCGGCCGAATTTGGGGTGAAACTGCTCGGGATCAGGCAAGGGAAAAATGGGGATTTTGGGGAAATTTGGGGATTTCGGGGGATTTTTGGGGCATTTTGGGACTTTTTGGGGGATTTGGGGGTTTTTTTTTAGGGAAATTTTGGGAAGTTTAGGGGAGGTTTTGGGGATTTGGGGGGGAATTTGGGGGATTTGGGGGCATTTTGGGAGATTTGGGTGTTTTGGGGAGGATTTTGGGGAAATTTTGGAAATTTTAGGGGAAATTTGGGGGGATTTTGGGACATTTTGGGATATTTTGGGGGAATTTGGGGATTTTAGGGTTTTTTTGGGGGGAATTTTGGGAAGTTTAGGGGAGGTTTTGGGGGATTTTGGGGAAATTTTGGGGGGAATTTTGGGAGATTTGGGTTTTTTGGGGGGGATTTTGGGGAAATTTTGGAAAATTTTTGGGGAAATTGGGGGATTTTGGGGGAATTGGGGGTTTTTTAGGGGAATTTCGGGAAGTTTAGGGGAGGTTTTGGGGGATTTTGGGAGGATTGGGGGGATTTTGGGGGAGAATTTTGGGAATTCTGGGTTTTTTAGGAGGGGATTTTGGGGAAATTTTGGGAATTTTTGGGGAAATTTGGGGGAATTTGGGGGGGATTGAGGGGAATTTGGGGGAGAATTTGGGGAATTTTGGGTTTTTAGGGGGGATTTTGGGGAAATTTTGGGATTTTAGGGTTTTTTGGGGGAATTTCGGGAAGTTTAGGGGAGGTTTTGAGGATTTTGGGGGGAATTTGGGGGATTTTGGGGAAGAATTTGGAGAATTTTGGGGGATTTGGGGTTTTTTAGGGGAATTTCGGGAAGTTTAAGAGGGATTTGGGGGGAATTTGGGGAGAATTTTTGGGAATTCTGGGCGATTTGGGGAAGTTTAGGGGGGATTTGGGTTTTTTGGGGGGGATTTTTGGGGAAATTTTGGAAATTTTGGGGGAAATTTGGGGGGTTTTGGGGGATTTTGGTTTTTTTGGGGGGAATTTCGGGAAGTTTAGGGGAGGTTTTGGGGGATTTTGGGCGGAATTTGGGGGAATTTGGGGATTTTGGTTGTTTTTTAGTGGGGATTTTGGGGGAATTTGGGGGATTTTGGAAATTTTGGGAGGATTCGGGGGCATTTTGAGAAGTTTTGGGGGAATTTTGGAGGATTTAGGGGGAATTTGGTAGAAATTTGGGGAAAACGGGGGAATTTGGGGAAGTTTGGGGGGATTTTAAGGTTTTTTTTTGAGAATTTTGGAGAATTGTCAGAATTTTGGGGATTTGGGGAATTTTGGGGAGTTTGGGGGGGATTTGGGGGAGGTTTTGGGGCAATTTTGGGGATTTGGGTTTTTCTAGGGGAATTTTGGGAGGTTTAAGGGGGATTTTGGGGGGGATTTTTGGATTTGGGGGGAAATTTTTGGGCATTTGGGGAGAAATGGGGAAATTTGGGGGATTTTGGAGGTTTTGGGGGGATTTAGGGTCATTCTGGGCAATTTTTGGGGTTTTTAAAAATATTTTAAATATGTTCCTAATTTGGGTTAATTTGGGACAATTTTGGGTCATTCTTGGTCATTTTTTGGGTCATTTTGAGTTATTTTGGGATTATTTGGAATATTTTGGTCAATTTTGGGCTCATTTTGGTCAATTTTGGGTCATTCTGGGGCCATTTTTGGGGTGATTTTGGGTTACTTTTGGAATATTTTGAATATTTTCTTATTTTTGGGTCATTTTTGGGGTTATTTTGGGGCCATTTCTGAAATATTTTGAATATTCCTCGAATTTTGGCTCCATTTGGGTCAATTTTGGGTCATTCTGGGGCCATTTCCGGGGTTATTTTTGGAATATTTGGAATATTTTGGTAATTTTTTGCTCCTTTTTGGTCGATTTTGGGTCATTTTGGCTGATTTTTTTCCCCATTTTTTCCCATTTTCCCGCAGTTTTGGGACCATGGGGCGCCTGTGCCGCTGCTGCCGCCGCCGGGGTCACCCCAAGGGTCACCCCAAGGGTCACCCCAAGGGTCACCCCAAGGGTCACTCCCGGGGTCACCCCAAGGGTCAGCGCCACCCCCCGGCCCTGCTCCCCTCCCCCAGCCCAGGTAAGTCCCCAAATTCCCTTTTTTTAACCCAAAATTCCCTTTTTTTTACCCTAAATTCCGACTTTTTACCCCCCAAAATTTCCATTTTTTTACCCACAAAATTCCCATTTTTACCCCAAAATTCCCCTTTTTTACCCCCCAAAATTCCCATTTTTAACCCAAAATTCCCCACTATTTTCCCCAAAAATTCCCATTTTTTACCCCCAAAATTCCCTTTTTTTACCCCAAAATTCCCTTTTTTTACCCTCAAAATTCCCTTTTTTTACCTCCCAAAATCCAATTTTTGCCCCAAAAATTCCCATTTTTTACCCCCCAAAAATTCCCTTTTTTAACCCAAAATTCCCCACTATTTTCCAAAAAAATTCCAATTTTTCACCCCCCAAAATTCAATTTTTACCACAAAATTCCCATTTTTTTATCTCCCAAAATCCAATTTTTGCCCCAAAAATTCCCATTTTTTACCCCCCAAAAATTCCCTTTTTTAACCCAAAATTCCCCACTATTTTCCAAAAAAATTCCAATTTTTCACCCCCCAAAATTCAATTTTTACCACAAAATTCCCATTTTTTTATCTCCCAAAATCCAATTTTTTACCTCCCAAAATTCAATTTTTACCCCAAAATTCCCATTTTTTTACCTCCCAAAATTCAATTTTTACCCCCAAATTCCCATTTTTTACCCCCCAAAATCTCCGTTTTTAACCCCAAAAATCCCGTTTTTAACCCTTTTTTTTCTCTCTCCCCCTCCGCAGGGGCCCTGCCCGCCGATGACGTCACCGATGACGTCAGCAGTGCCCGCTTACGTCATCTGGCCGCCCCCGGCCATCGTCACCGTGGGGACGCCGCGGGTGGCGCTGCTGGGGGAGCCCGAGCCCCAAATCCGCTGCTTTTAGCCCCAAAAAGGAGAATTGCACCCCAAAATTCGGATTTTTAACCCCAAAATCGAGAATTTTTAAAAAATTCGGGAAATTAGGACCAAAAATTGGGATTTTAGAACAAAAAATTGGGATTTTAGAAGCAAAAAATGAGATTTTGATGAAAAATTGGGATTTTGAGCCCCAAAAACGGAGACTTTAACCCCAAAACTGGGATTTTTAACCCCAAAATTGAGAATTTCTAAAAAAAATTCGGGAATTTATGACCAAAAATTAGGATTTTAGAACAAAAAGTTGGGATTTTATAAGCAAAAAAAGGGAGATTTTTGATTAAAAAATCGGATTTTGAACCCCAAAAATGGAGAATTTCACCCCAAAAATGAGAACTTCTACCAAAATCGGGGATTTGTGACCAAAAATTGGGATTTTAACCCCCAAATTTCGGATATTTTACCCAAATTGAGATTTTTGGACACCAAATAAAGATTTTTTTCATCCCTAATTTGTGAGTTTTGACCCAAAATGTTGATTTTTAACCCTAAATTGACATTTTTCACCCCAAATTTTTGGTTTTTGACCCAAAATGTTCATTCTTCACCCCAAATTTGTGATTTTCTGACCCAAAATGTTGATTTTTAACCCCAAATTTGCGATTTTTGGACCCAAAATATTGATTTTTCGCCACGAAATTGTGAATTTCGACCCAAAATGTTATTTTTAACCGTAAATTGAGTTTTATGAACCCAAATTTGTGATTTTTGACCCTAAATTGAGATTTTTTTCACCCCAAAGTTTTGATTTTTGACCCAAAATGTTCATTTTTAACCCTAAATTTGCGATTTTTGAACCCAAATTTGAGATTTCTGACCCAAAATGTTGATTTTTCACCCCAAATTTGTGATTTTTGACCCAAAATGTTGATTTTTAACCCTAAATTGAGATTTTTCACCCCAAATTTGCAATTTTGGACCCAAATAAAGATTTTTTTCCCCCCCAATTCCGTCTCTGGCTGCTGAAAACCAAACCCGGGGATTTTTTACCCCAAATTTGGAGTTTTTAGCCCCAAAATGGAGGAATTTGGGGGTGGGGGAGGGGCGGACTGGCGCCTTTAGGGGAGGGGGCGTGGCCATGGATGGGGCGGGGGCTGGGCTTGGCCACGCCCCCTCTGTTGCCTCTTTGCGCCTTAAAAGGGAAACGCAAAAGCGATACTGGTTTGTACTGGTTTGTACTGGTTTGTACTGGTTTGTACTGGTTTGTACTGGTCTGTACTGGTCTGTACTGGGTTGTACTGGGTTGTACTGGTCCGTACTGGTCTGTACTGGTCTGTACTGGTTTGTATTGGTCCGTACTGGTCTGTACTGGTCTGTACTGGTTTGTATTGGTCCGTACTGGTCTGTACTGGTCTGTACTGGTTTGTATTGGTCCGTACTGGTCTGTACTGGTCTGTACTGGTTTGTATTGGTCCGTACTGGTCTGTACTGGTCTGTACTGGTTTGTATTGGTCCGTACTGGTCTGTACTGGTCTGTACTGGTTTGTATTGGTCCGTACTGGTCTGTACTGGTCTGTACTGGGTTGTACTGGGTTGTACTGGTCCGTACTGGTCTGTACTGGTTTATACTGGTCTGTACTGGTCTGTACTGGGTTGTACTGGTCCGTACTGGTCTGTACTGGTCTGTACTGGTTTGTATTGGTCCGTACTGGTCTGTACTGGTCTGTACTGGTTTGTATTGGTCCGTACTGGTCTGTACTGGTCTGTACTGGGTTGTACTGGGTTGTACTGGTCCGTACTGGTCTGTACTGGTTTATACTGGTCTGTACTGGGTTGTACTGGGTTGTACTGGTCCGTACTGGTCTGCACTGGTCTGTACTGGTTTATACTGGTTTGTACTGGTTTGGGGTGACTGGGAAGGACTGGGAGGGGGTTTGGGGTTACTGGTTTATACTGGGATGGGACTGGGATGGACTGGGGCAAACTGGGAGCAACTGGGTGGGAACTGGGGGTTACTGGTTTATACTGGTTTGGGGTTTAGGTTTACTGGGAGGGACTGGGAGGAACTGGGCCAAACTGGGAGGGACTGGTTTGGGATTTGGGGTTACTGGTTTGTACTGGTTTACACTGGTTTGGGGTTAGCGGTGACTGGGAGGAAGTGGGAGGGAACTGGATGTTACTGGTTTGTACTGGTTTGGGGTTTAGGTTTACTGGGAGGGGACTGGGAGTAAACTGGGAGGGACTGGGAGGAACTGGGCCAAACTGGGAGGGACTGGGAGGGAACTGGGATGGAACTGGGAGGGACTGGGAGGGAACTGGGAGGGACTGGGAGGGACTGGGCAGGAACTGGGATGGACTGGGCCAAACTGGGAGGGACTGGGAGGGGACTGGGAGGGACTGGGAGGGACTGGGAGGGACTGGGAGGGAACTGGATGTTACTGGTTTGTACTGGTTTGGGGTTTAGGTTTACTGGGAGGGACTGGGACAAAACTGGGCAGGAACTGGGAGGGAACTGGGAGGGAACTGGAACAAACTGGGAGGGACTGGGAGGGGACTGGAACAAACTGGGAGGGACTGGGAGGGGACTGGGAGGGAACTGGGAGGGACTGGGAGGGAACTGGGAGGGACTGGGAGGTTACTGGGAGGTTACTGGTTTGAAGTTCAGGGTTACTGGGAGGGACTGGGAGGGACTGAGCGGGTCCGTACTGGTTATACTGGTCTGTACTGGTCCATACCGGTTTATACCAGTCCGTACCAGTCCATACTGGTCTGTACTGGTTTATACTGGTCCATACCAGTTTATACCAGTCCATACCGGTCCGTACTGGTTTATACCAGTCCATACTGGTTTATACTGGTCTGTACTGGTCTATACTGGTTTATACCGGTCCATACCAGTCTGTACCGGTTTGTACTGGTCCGTATTGGTCCATACTGGTCCGTACCGGTCCATACTGGTTTATACCGGTCCGTACTGGTTTATACCGGTCCGTACTGGTCCGTACTGGTCCATACTGGTCCATGGCGGAGCTGCTGCTGCTGACGCGGGTGGTGCCGGGCGCGGGGGGAGGGGCGGGGCCCGAGGCCCCTCCCCCACCGGCCCCGGGGCCCCGCCCCCCGCGCGGGGGGGGGGAGGGGCTGTGGGGGGAGCCCCTGGCGCTGGGGGTGCGTCACTGGTTTGGACTGGTTTGTACTGGTTTGGGCTGGGGGGGGCTGGGGGGCACTGGTTTGGACGGGGGGTCACTGGTTTGTACTGGGAGGGGGCTGGGGGTCACTGGTTTATACTGGTTTGGGGTTTGGGGTCACTGGTTTGGGCTGGGAGGGGGCTGGGGGTTACTGGTTTGTACTGGTTTGGGGTTTGGGGTTACTGGTTTATACTGGTTTGGGGTTTGGGGTTACTGGTTTGGTCTGGGAGGGGGCTGGGGGTTACTGGTTTGTACTGGTTTGTACTGGTTTGTACTGGTTTGAGGTTTGGGGTCACTGGTTTGTACTGGTTTGGGGTTACTGGTTTATACTGGTTTGGGGTTTGGGGTTACTGGTTTATACTGGTTTGGGGTTTGGGGTTACTGGTTTGTACTGGTTTGGGGTTTGGGGTTACTGGTTTGTACTGGTTTGGGGTTACTGGTTTATACTGGTTTGAGGTTTGGGGTCACTGGTTTGTACTGGTTTGGGGTTTGGGGTTAATGGTTTGGACTGGGAGGGGACTGGAGGTTACTGGTTTGTACTGGTTTGAGGTTTAGGGTCACTGGTTTGGACTGGGGGCTGATTGGGGGTCACTGGTTTGGACTGGTTTGTACTGGTTTGGGCTGGGGGGGGGCGTGGGGGGCACTGGCTTGGACTGGGGGGTCACTGGTTTATACTGGGAGGGGGTTGGGGGTCACTGGTTTGTACTGGGAGGGGATTGGGGGTTACTGGTTTGCACTGGGAGGCACTGGTTTGGACTGGTTTGTACTGGGATGGGGTTTGGGGTTACTGGTTTGTACTGGGAGGGCACTGGAGGGTTACTGGTTTGGACTGGGAGGTGATTGGGGGTTACTGGTTTGTACTGGTTTGTACTGGGATGGGGTTTGGGGGCACTGGTTTGGACTGGGGGCCCCTGGGGGTCACTGGTTTATACTGGGAGGGCACTGGGGGTTACTGGTTTATACTGGGAGGGGGCTGGGGTCACTGGTTTATACTGGTTTGAGGTGTGGGGTTACTGGTTTATACTGGTTCATACTGGTTTGTACTGGTTCATACCGGTTTGGGGTTACTGGTTTGTACTGGTTTGGGGTTTCAGGTTACTGGTTTATACTGGTTCATACTGGTTTGTACTGGTTTGGGGTTAGTGGTTCATACTGGTTTAGGGTTTGGGGGTATTGGTTCATACTGGTTCATACTGGTTCATACTGGTTCATACTGGTTCATACTGGTTCATACTGGTTCATACCATTCATACCGGTTTGGGGTTACTGGTTTGGGGTTACTGGTTTATGCTGGTTTATACTGGTTTGAGGTGTGGGGTTACTGGTTTATACTGGTTTAGGGTTTGGGGGTATTGGTTCATACTGGTTTATACTGGTCCATACTGGTTTGTACTGGTTCATACCGTTCATACCGGTTTGGGGTTACTGGTTTGGGGTTTGGGGTTACTGGTTTATACTGGTTTATACTGGTTTGTAATGGTTCATACTGGTTTGTACTGGTTCACACCAGTTTGCGGTTACTGGTTTATACTGGTTTGTACTGGTTTGAGGTGTGGGGTTACTGGTTTATACTGGTTTATACTGGTTCATACTGGTTCATACCGGTTCATACCAGTTTGGGGTTACTGGTTTGTACTGGTTTGGGGGTTGGGGTTACTTGTTTATACTGGTTTGTACTGGTTTGTACTGGTTCATACCGGTTTGGGGTTACTGGTTTATACTGGTTTATACTGGTTTGAGGTCTGGGGTTACTGGTTCATACTGGTTTATACTGGTTTAGGGTTTGGGGGTATTGGTTCATACTGGTTCATACTGGTTCATACTGGTTCATACTGGTTTATACTGGTTTATACTGGTTCATACCATTCATACCGGTTTGGGGTTACTGGTTTGGGGGTTACTGGTTTATACTGGTTTATACTGGTTTGAGGTGTGGGGTTACTGGTTTATACTGGTTTAGGGTTTGGGGGTATTGGTTCATACTGGTTTATACTGGTCCATACTGGTTTGTACTGGTTCATACCGTTCATACCGGTTTTGGGGTTACTGGTTTGGGGTTTGGGGTTACTGGTTTATACTGGTTTATACTGGTTTGTAATGGTTCATACTGGTTTGTACTGGTTCACACCAGTTTGCGGTTACTGGTTTATACTGGTTTGTACTGGTTTGAGGTGTGGGGTTACTGGTTTATACTGGTTTATACTGGTTCATACTGGTTCATACCGGTTCATACCAGTTTGGGGTTACTGGTTTGTACTGGTTTGGGGGTTGGGGTTACTTGTTTATACTGGTTTGTACTGGTTTGTACTGGTTCATACCGGTTTGGGGTTACTGGTTTATACTGGTTTATACTGGTTTGAGGTCTGGGGTTACTGGTTCATACTGGTTTATACTGGTTTGTACTGGTTTATACTGGTTTGAGGTCTGGGGTTACTGGTTCATACTGGTTTATACTGGTTCATACCGGTTTGGGGTTACTGGTCTGTACTGGGATGAACTGGGAGGCCCCGGGGTGGGGGAGGGGCGGCTTTGGGGCTTTCTGGACTTTGGAACCCTCGGGGTGGGGGAGGGGCGGGGCTGGGCTGGGGGAGGGGCCTGGAGGGGTGGGGGGAGGGGCAAACCCGGGGTCCTTTTGGGGGTGGGGGAGGGGCTCTGAGGGGTGGGGAGGGGCGGGGTTTTGAGGGGTGGGGGAGGGGCCAAATCCGGGTCCTTTTTTGGGGTGGGGGAGGGGAAATTTGGGATCCTTTTCGGGGTGGGGGAGGGGCCAAATGTGGGTCCTTTTAGGGGTGGGGGAGGGGCAAATTCGGCTCCATTTTGGGGTGGGGGAGGGGCGATTCGGGGTCCTTTTTTAGGGTGGGGGAGGGGCAACTTTTGGGTTGGGGGAGGGGAAATTTTCGCTCCTTTTTGGGGGGGCGGGGCCATTTTTAGGGTGGGGGAGGGGCGGATTTGGCTTTTTTGGGGTTTGGAATTTTTTTTTGTTTTTTTTGGGGGTGGGGGAGGGGCAAATTTCAGGTTGGGGGAGGGGCAAAATTGGCTCCGTTTTGGGGTGGGGGGAGGGGCAAATCCGGGCCCTTTTCGGGGTGGGGATTTTGGGGTTTTTTTAGGGTGGGGGAGGGGCGGTTTGGGATCCTTTTTTGGGGTGGGGGAGGGGCAAATTTTGGTGTGGGGGAGGGGCGATTTTGGCTCCTTTTTGGGGGGCGGGGGAGCGATTTTTAGGGTGGGGGAGGGGCGATTTTGGCTCTTTTTGGGGTTGGGACTTTTTGGGGGGTTTTTGGGGGTGGGGGAGGGGCGATTCTTTGGGTGGGGGAGGGGCAGTTTGGGGTCCTTTTTAGGGTGGGGGAGGGGCGAATTTTGGGTTGGGGAGGGGCGATTTTAGCTCCTTTTTCGGGGTGGGGGAGGGGCAATTTTTAGGGTGGGGGAGGGGCGATTTTGGCTCCTTTTAGGGGTGGGGGAGGGGCGGTTTGGGCTCTTTTTGGGGGTTGGGATTTTTTGGGATTTTTTGGGGGTGGGGGAGGGGCAAATTTCAGGTTGGGGAGGGGCAAATTTTGGTTTGGGGGAGGGGCGAGTTTAGCTCCTTTTGGGGGGTTGGGGGAGGGGCGATTCTTAGGGTGGGGGAGGGGCGGATTTGACTCTTTTTAAGGTGGGGGAGGGGCGATTTTGGCTTTTTTGGGGTTGGGGTTTTTTGGGGGGGGTGGGGGAGGGGTGGGGGAGGGGCGGGGCCGCCCCCCCTCAGCCGCCCCTCCCCCCCAGGTGTCGCAGGTGCTGCTCGGGACCCTCCAGGTGGCCCTCGGGGGGTCCCTGCTGGCCACGCTGGGAGACCCCGTGGGGCACAGCTGGGGACACCCTGGGGAGCGGCCCCGTGGTGAGCGGGACTGGGACAAACTGGGAGGGACTGGGAGGGACTGGGAGGGACTGGGGGGGACTGGGAGGGACTGGGAGGGGTAAAAAGGGGATTTGGGATTACTGGTCCATACTGGTCCGTACTGGTCCATACTGGTCCGTACTGGTTTATACTGGTCCATACTGGTCCACACTGGTCCGTACTGGTTTATACTGGTCCGTACTGGTTTATACTGGTCCGTACTGGTTTATACTGGTCCATACTGGTCCACACTGGTCCGTACTGGTTTATACTGGTCCGTACTGGTCTGTACTGATCCATACTGGTCCATACTGGTCCGTACTGGTCCATACTAGTCCGTACTGGTCCATACTGGTCCATACTGGTCCATACTGGTCCGTACTGGTCTGTACTGGTCCATACTGGTCCATACCGGCCCATACTGGTCCATACTGGTCCATACTGGTTTATACTGGTCCGTACTGGTTTATACTGGTCTGTACTGGTCTGTACTGATCCATACCGGTCCATACTGGTCCGTACTGGTCCGTACTGGTCCATACTGGTCCGTACTGGTCCGTACTGGTCCATACCGGCCCATACTGGTCCATACTGGTCCATACTGGTCCGTACTGGTCCATACTGGTCCATACTGGTCCGTACTGGTCTGTACTGGTCCATACTGGTCCGTACTGGTCCGTACTGGTCCGTACTGGTCCGTACTGGTCCATACTGGTCCATACTGGTCCGTACTGGTCCATACTGGTCCATACTGGTCCGTACTGGTCCTTTAACAGCTGATGGTGGCGGGGGGCGGTGCTGGTGGCCATGGCCCGAGGGCCCTCGGCGGGACGGGTGAGCCTGGGGACACCGGGGGACATTTGGGGACAATTTGGGGACACTTCGGGGGACATTTTGATTCAATTTGGGGACACCTGGGGACACTTTGGGTTAATTTTTGGGGACGTTTAGGGGACACCTGGGGACACTTTGGGGACATTTGGGGACATTTGCCGAGATTTTGGGGACATTTGGAGTCAATTTGGGGACACCTGGGGACATTTGGGGACATTTTGGGGACATTTTGGGGACATTTTGGGGACACCTGGGGACATTTGGGGACATTTTGGGGACATTTTGGGGACACCTGGGGACACTTTGGGGACATTTGGGGACATTTGCCGAGATTTTGGGGACATTTGGAGTCAATTTGGGGACATCTGGGGACATTTTGGGACATTTTGGGGACGTTCTGGGACACTCAGGGACATTTTGTGGACATTTGGGGACACTTAAGGAAATTTTGGGGACATTTGGGACACCTGGGGACACTTTGGGGACATTTGGAGTCAATTTGGGGACATTTGGGGACACCTGGGGAAATTTGGGGACATTTGGGGACATTTGGGGACACCTGGGGACACTTTGGGGACATTTGGGGACATTTGGGGACACTTTGGGTTTATTCTGGGGACGTTTGGGGACATTTGCCGAGATTTTGGGGACGTTTTGAGTCAATCTGGGACATTTTGGGGATATTTGCAGCCAATTTGGGGACACCTGGGGACATTCGGGGACATTTTGGGGGCACTTTGGGTCATCTGGGGACATTTGGGGACATCTAAGTAAATTTTGGGGACGTTTGGAGTCAATTTGGGGACATTTTGGGGACATTTGGTCACTCAGGGTCACTCCGTGGTCACTCTGTGGTCACTCCGTGGTCACTCTGGCCGCAGGACATCATCGGTCACTTTTGGGTAACTTTTGGGTCACTTTTGGGTCAGATTTTGGGCATTTCGGGGTCAGTTGCTGCTGGTCACTCAGCAGTCACCCAGGGGTCACTCAGTGGTCACCCAGTGGTCACTCAGCGGTCACTCACTGGTCACTCTGGCAGGCTCGGGCCGCACTGGCGCTGGACATCGTGGGTCAGTTTTAGGTCACTTTTGGGTCAGATTTTGGGCATTTCGGGGTCAGTTGCTGCTGGTCACTCAGCGGTCACTCACTGGTCACTCACTGGTCACTCAGGGTCACTCAGTGGTCACTCTGGCTCAGGCCATGCAGACATCGTGGGTCAGTTTTGGGTCAGATTTTGGGACATTTCGGGGTCAGTTGCTGCTGGTCACTCAGCGGTCACTCAGTGGTCACTCACTGGTCACTCCGGCAGACTCGGGCTGCGCTGGCACTGGACATCGTGGGTCAGTTTTAGGTCCTTTTTGGGTCTATTTTGGGTCAGATTTTGGGCATTTTGGGGTCAGTTCCTGCTGGTCACTTGGCGGTCACTCAGTGGTCACCCAGTGGTCACTCAGTGGTCACTCAGTGGTCACTCTGGCTCAGGCCATGCTGATATCATGGGTCATTTTGGGGTCAATTTTAGGTCACTTTTGGGTCAGTTTTGGGTCAGATTTTGGGCATTTCGGGGTCAGTTGCTGCTGGTCACTCAGCGGTCACCCAGGGGTCACTCAGTGGTCACCCAGTGGTCACTCAGCGGTCACTCACTGGTCACTCTGGCAGGCTCGGGCCGCACTGGCGCTGGACATCGTGGGTCAGTTTTAGGTCACTTTTGGGTCAGATTTTGGGCATTTCGGGGTCAGTTGCTGCTGGTCACTCAGCGGTCACTCACTGGTCACTCACTGGTCACTCAGGGTCACTCAGTGGTCACTCTGGCTCAGGCCATGCAGACATCGTGGGTCAGTTTTGGGTCAGATTTTGGGACATTTCGGGGTCAGTTGCTGCTGGTCACTCAGCGGTCACTCAGTGGTCACTCACTGGTCACTCCGGCAGACTCGGGCTGCGCTGGCACTGGACATCGTGGGTCAGTTTTAGGTCCCTTTTGGGTCACTTTTGGGTCAGATTTTGGGCATTTTGGGGTCGGTTACTGCTGGTCACTCCGCGGTCACTCAGTGGTCACTCCGTGATCACTCTGGCCACAGGCTCGGGCTGCACTGGCGCTGGTCATCGTGGGTCAATTTTAGGTCCTTTTTGGGTCTATTTTGGGTCAGATTTTGGGCATTTTGGGGTCAGTTCCTGCTGGTCACTCAGGGGTCACTCAGCAGTCACTCAGTGGTCACTCAGTGGTCACTCAGTGGTCACTCTGGCTCAGGCCATGCTGATATCATGGGTCATTTTGGGGTCAATTTTAGGTCACTTTTGGGTCAGTTTTGGGTCAGATTTTGGGCATTTTGGGGTCAGTTGCTGCTGGTCACTCAGGGGTCACTCAGCAGTCACTCAGTGGTCACCCAGTGGTCACTCAGTGGTCACTCCGTGATCACTCTGGCCACAGGCTCGGGCCACACTGGCACAAGGACATCGTGGGTCTGTTTTAGGTCACTTTTGGGTCACTTTTGGGACAGATTTTGGGCATTTTGGGGTCGGTTACTGCTGGTCACTCAGTGGTCACCCAGTGGTCACTCAGTGGTCACTCAGCGGTCACTCACTGGTCACTCTGGCTGTTTTGGGCCACACTGGCACAGACATTGTGGGTCAGTTTTAGGTCCCTTTTGGGTCACTTTTGGGTCAGATTTTGGGCATTTCGGGGTCGATTACTGCTGGTCACTCCGCGGTCACTCCGCGGTCACTCACTGGTCACTCCGGCAGGCTCGGGCCGCGCTGGCGCTGGACATCGTGGCGGCCATCGTGTCCTTCCTGGCGCTGGGCGTGCAGGGGCTGCTCCTCCCCCACGGCTGCCCCTGGTGCTACAACCTGGGCCCGGCCGGGCAGGTGAGCGCCCGCGGGCACTCTGGGGCAGTTATTGGTCACTCTGGGGCAGTTTTTGGTCACTCTGGGTCACTCTGGGGCAGTTATTGGTCACTCCGGGGCAGTTATTGGTCACCCTGGGGCAGTTTGGGTCACTTTTGGACAGTTTGGGTCACTCTGGGGCAGTTATTGGTCACTCTGGGGCAGTTATTGGTCACTCTGGGTCACCCTGGGGCAGTTATTGGTCACTCTGGGTCACTCTGGGGCAGTTAATGGTCACTGCTGGTCATCTGGGGGCAGTTATTGGTCACTCTGGGTCACTCAGGGGCAGTTATGGGTCACTCTGGGTCAGTTATTGGTCACTCTGGGGCAGTTTGGGTCACTCTGGGGCAGTTATTGGTCACTCTGGGGCAGTTATTGGTCACTCTGGGGCAGTTATTGGTCACTTGTGGACTGTTTGGGTCACTCTGGGTCATTCTGGGTCAGTTATTGGTCACCCTGGGTCAGTTATTGGTCACTCTGGGGCAGTTTGGGTCACTCTGGGGCAGTTATTGGTCACTCAGGGGCAGTTATTGGTCACTCAGGGTCAGTTATTGGTCACTCAGGGGCAGTTATTGGTCACTCAGGGTCAGTTATTGGTCACTCAGGGGCAGTTATTGGTCACTCTGGGGCAGTTATGGGTCACTCTGGGGCAGTTTGGGTCACTTATGGGTCAGTTTTGGGTCATTTTTGGACAAATTTTGGGTCAATTTTGGGGTCATTTTCACGACAATTTTGAGTCACTTTTAGGTCAATTTCAGGTCATTTGGGGCTATTTTTGGTGATTTTTGGATTGGGGTCAGTTTGGGGTCCATTTCAGTCTTTTCTATGTCAGTTTTGGGTCAGTTTTTAATCAACTTTTGATCAGTTTGGGGTTAATTTCAGATCAGTTTTTAATCAATTTCTGGCCAATTTGGGTCTAATTTGGGGTCAATTTTTAATCAATTTTTGCTCAGTTTTGGATTTATTTTGGGTCAGTTCTTGATCAAATTTTGGGTCATATTTGGGTCAATTTAGGGCTGGGTTTAGATCCATTATTGGGTCACATTTTGGTCAATTTTGGGTCAATTTTGGTGTCAATTTTCTGTCATTTTGAGCCAATTTCCCCTCATTTCCCCCCATTTCCCGTCCACCAGGGGGCGCTGATGGGCACGTATGTCCTGCTGCTGACGTCATCAGCAGCGGGGGCGGTGCTGGCCGTGATTGGCTGCGTGGCGGCCAGCAGGGCACGCCCCAAGGCGGGGCCAATGGTGAGTGACAGGAGGGGCGTGACCAGGGGGTGATTAATGAGGGGGTGTGGTTTATAAGGGTATTGCTTTCCTTATATGGGCATTGGGGCGGGGATGTGGGCGTGGCACCCGCTGACCACGCCCCCTGTCCCGCCCCCAGCCCGTGGTGATTTATCAGACAGCGATGCCTGCCCCGGGGGCGGGGCCAGCCGAGGCCACGCCCCCTGCTCCTCAATAAAGACCAATCACAGCTGAGAGTGCATCTGGCTCCGCCTCCTTCATTTGATTGGCTGGGGAGGGGCTGAGGTCATTGGGGGTGGCCCAGAGCCAAACTGGGAGCACTGGGACACAGCTGGCAACCAACTGGGAGCAGTGGGAAACAAGTGGGAACTAACTGGGAACCAACTGGGAGCCAACTGGGAGCCAACTGGGAACACTGGGAGACAACTGGGAGCACTGGGAGACAACTGGGAGCACTGGGACCCAGCTGGCAACCAACTGGGAGCACTGGGAGACAACTGGGAGCACTGGGACCCAGCTGGCAACCAACTGGGAGCACTGGGAGCCAACTGGGAGCACTGGGACCCAGCTGGCAACCAACTGGGAGCACTGGGAGCCAACTGGGAGCACTGGGACCCAGCTGGCAACCAACTGGGAGCACTGGGAGCCAACTGGGAGCACTGGGACCCAGCTGGCAACCAACTGGGAGCACTGGGAGACAACTGGGAGCACTGGGAGCCAACTGGGAGCACTGGGAGCCAACTGGGAACACTGGGAGCCAACTGGGAGCTGGGAGCACTGGGAGCCAACTGGGAGCCAACTGGGAGCCAACTGGGAACCAACTGGGAACCAACTGGGAGCACCAGGAGCCAACTGGGAGCACTGGGAGCCAACTGGGAGCCAACTGGGAGCACTGGGAACCAGCTGGGAGCCAACTGGGAGCCAACTGGGAGCCTTTTCCCCTCAGGTTTCCCTTTTTTGCCTCACATTTCCCTTTTTGTCCTCAAATTTCCCGCCCTTTTCCCCTCCATTTTCCCCTCACATTTCTCTCCATTTTTCCCTCACAGTTCCCACTATTTTCCCCTCACATTCCCCACTTTTTTCCCCTCTCAAAGTTTC
Organism: Passer domesticus; assembly: GCF_036417665.1. Taxonomy (NCBI): domain Eukaryota; kingdom Metazoa; phylum Chordata; class Aves; order Passeriformes; family Passeridae; genus Passer; species Passer domesticus. The sequence continues at coordinate 784,858 of NC_087506.1, forward strand.
TGCCATTTCCCCCTCACATTTCCCACCTTTCCCCCTCATGTTTCCCACCATTTTCTCCTCATGTTTATTGCCATTTCCCCCTCACATTTAACCTCCATTTCTCCCCTCACATTTCCCGCCATTTTCCCCTCACAGTTCCCTCCGTTTTCCCCTCACAGTTCCTGGCATTTTCTCCCTCACGGTTCCCACTTTTTTTGCCTCTTGAAGTTTCTGTCATTTCCCCCTCACGCTTCCCACCATTTCCCCTCGTGTTTCCCACGATTTTATCCTCATGTTTATTGCCATTTTCCCCTCACATTTCCCTCCATTTCCCCCTCATGGTTCCTGCCATTTTCCCCTCACGGTTCCTGCCATTTTCCCCTCATGTCTCCCTCCATTTTCCTTCACAGTTCCCACCATTTCCCCCCTTATATTTCCCACTTTTTTCCCCAAAATATTTCTGCCATTTTCCCCCTCACATTTCCCACCTTTCCCCCTCACTTTCCCCTCCATTTTCCTCTCACTTTTCCCTCCATTTTCCCCCCATGGTTCCCTCCATTTTCCCTTCATGTTTCCCACCTTTCCCCCTCACATTTCCCTCCATTTTTCCCTCACAGTTCCCTCCATTTTCCCCTCATGGTTCCTGCCATTTTCCTCTCACAGTTCCCACTTTTTTCCCCTCTCAAATTTCTGCCATTTCCCCCCACACATTTCCCACCTTTCCCCCTCACATTTCCCTCCATTTTCTCCTCATGTTTATTGCCCTTTTCCTTCACATTTCCCCCTCACATTTCCCACCTTTTTCCCCTCACTTTTCCTGCCCTTTCCCCTCATTTTCCTGCCCTTTCCCCTCACATTTTCCATTTTTCCCCCTCACGTTTCCCACTCTTTCCCCTTCCCAGTTCCCGCCTTTTTTTCTCTCACATTTCCCACCATTCTCCCTTCACATTTTCAGACATTTCCCCCTCACAGTTCCCACCTTTTTCCCCTCAAAATTCCTGCCTTTTTCCCCCTCATATTTTCCTCATTTTCTCCCTTTTCCCCCTCATGTTTTTTGTCACTTTGGACTCTATTTTCGCCTCACATTTCCCACCTTTTTTTCCTCACTTTTTCTGCCTTTTTCCCCTCATTTTTCTGCCTGTCCCCCCTCATTTCCCCCTCTTTTCCCCCTCACATTTTCCACATTTTTCCACCCATTTTTTCCCCTCACATTTTCCTCACCTTTTCTTCCATTTTCCCCTCATGATTTTCTTCATTTTTTCCTCATTTTCCCTCATTTTCCCTCTCATTTTCTGCATCAAAATGGGCAGGAAGGAGGAAAAATGATCCAAAAAAGGGAAAAATCGGGGGGAAAGGGAGAGAAATGGGGGAGAAAAGAGAAAAAAATGAGTGGAAAGGGACAAAATCCAGGGAAAATGATGCAAAAATGGGTAAGAGGGCAGAAAAACAGGGGAAAATTATCCAAGAATGGGGATAAATCAGGGAAAATGAGGAAAAACTGGGGAAAATCAGGGGAAAATGAGGCAAAAATGGGGAAAATCAGGGGAAAAGCAGGGGAAATGGGGGAGAAAATGGGAAAAATGTGTGGGAAGGGACAAAATCCAGGAAAGATGAGGCAAAAATGGGTAAGAGGGTGGAAAAACAGGGGAAAATGATCCTAGAATGGGGATAAACCAGGGAAAATGAGGCAAAACTGGGGAAAATAGGGGGAAAATGAGGAATAACTGGGGAAAATCGGGGGGAAATGAGGCAAAAATGGGGGAAATCAGGGGAAAAGGGGGGGAAATGGGGGAGAAAAGGGGGAAAATGTGTGGAAAGGGACAAAATCCAGGGAAAATGAGGCAAAAGTGGGGAAAATCAGGGAAAATGATGAAAGCTGGGGAAAATCAGGGGGAAAATAGGGTGGAAAGGGACAAAAAATGGTGAAAATCAGGGGAAAATGAGGCAAAAATGGGGAAAATCAGGGAAAATTATGAAAGCTGGGGAAAATCAGGGGATAAATAGGGTGGAAAGGGACAAAATGGGGAAAATCAGGGGAAAATGAGGCAAAACTGGGGAAAATCGGGATAAATAGGGTGGAAAGGGAGAAAAATCGGGAAAAATGAGGAAAAATCAGAAGAAAAGGAGGGGGGGACGGGAAAAGCGGGGCTGGGCCGGCTCCGAACTGGGCCAAACTGGGCCGAAGTGGGCCAGAGCGGGGCGGGAGCGGCTGAGTCAGAGCGTCCCGGGATTAACGAGATCCGGGGAAACTGAGGCAGGAGCGGCCGCCGCCCCTCCCCCAGGCCGGGCGCGGCCACAAAAGCGCGGGGACAGCGGGGGGGGGACAGAGGCGACAGCGGGGACAGGATGGGACTGAGGTGAGGAAACAGGGAGGGGAATATGGGGGGATAAGGGGGGGATAAAGGGGGGAAATGGGAAATGGAGAATGAAAATGGGAAATGGAAATGGGAAATGGGGGAATGGGGGGAAATAGGGGGGAAATAGGAAATGGAAATGGGAAATGGGGAATGGAAATGGGGAATGGGGGAAATCGGGGAGAAATGGGGAATGGGGGAAATTGGGGAGAAATGGGGAATGGAAATGGAAATGGGAAATGGGAAGTATGGGGGGAAATAGGGAAATATGGGGAAAATGGGGAATGGGAATGGAGAATAGAAATGGGAAATGGGGGGGAAGGGAAATATGGGGGGAATAGGGAAATATGGGGAAAATGAGGAAATGGGGAGAATGGGGGAAAATGGGGAATGGGGGAAATGGGAAATGGGGGGAAATGGAGAATGGAAATGGAGAATAGAAATAGGAAATGGGGGGAAGGGAAATATGGGGGGAATAGGGAAATATGGGGAAAATGAGGAATGGAAATGGAGAATGGAAATGGGGAATGGGAAATGGGGGAATGGGGGAAATGGGGGAAATGGGGGAAATGGGGAATGGAAATGGAAATAAGAAATATGGGGGGGGAAGGGAAATATGGGGAAAATGGGGAATGGAAATGGAGAATAGAAATGGGAAATGGGGGGGGAATGGGAAATATGGGACAAATGAGAAATGGAAATGGGGCAAATGGGGGAAATATAGGGGAAATGGGGAGGAAATGGGAGAAATAGGGGAAATAGGGGAAATGGAAATGGGGGAATGGGGAAATAGGGAAATGGGAAATGGAAACGGAAAATGGGAAATGAAGAAAGGGAGGAAATATGGGGGAATGGGGGAAGTGGGAAATGTGGGAAATTGGAAATGGGGGAAATGGAAAGGGGGGAAATGGGGGAAATAGGGGGAGATGAGGGAAATGGGAAATGGGGGAAATGAAGGGGAAATGGGGAAATACAGGAAATGGAAATGGGGGGAAAGGGGGAAATGGGAAATGGGGGAAATAGGGGAAATTGAGGAAATGGGGAATGGGGGAAATGGGAAATGGGGGAAATGGGAAATGGGGGAAATGGGGAAAAATTGGGGGAAATAGGGAATGGAAAATGGGAAATGGGAGGACAGGAAATGGGGAATGGGGAAACGGGGAAAATGGGAAATATGGGGGAAATGGGGGAATGGGGAGAAATGGAAAATATGGAGAATGAGAAATGGGAAATGGGGAAAATTGGGAAAAAGGGGGGAAATGAGGGGGGAAATGGAAATGGGGGAAAATGAGGAATGGGGAAATGGGGGGGAAGTGGGAAATGGGGAAAATGGGAAATGGAGAAAGGGGAAATGAGGGAAATAGGGGAAATGGGGGAAATGGGAAATGGGGGGGGGACGGGAAATGAGGGAAAATGGGAAATATGGGGGGAATGGAAATGGGGAAATGAGAAATGAGGGGGAATTAAAGGGGAATTAAGGGGGAAATGGGCAAAAATTGGGGAAAATGGAGAAAAATGAGAAAAATGGGGAGTAATGGGTGAGAAGGGGAAAATGAGGAAAAAGGAGGGGAAATGGGGAAAAATGAGGGGAAATGGGGGAAATGAGGGGAAATGGGGGAAAATGAGGGGAAATGGGGAGAAATGAGGGGAAATGGGGGAAAAAGGAAGGAAAATGGGGAGAAATGAGGGGAAATGGGGAGAAAAGGAAGGAAGGGAGGGGCCAGGCTGTGGGGGAGGGGCAGCCAGGTCACCTGTGTCCCCTCCTGTGTCCCCTCCCGTGTCCCCTCAGGGCCGTGGAGCCGCTGCTGCTGCTGCTGCTGCTCTCAGGTACCTGGGGACACCTGGGGACACCTGGGGACACTCCTAGTGGCATTGTCCCCACACCTGGTGGCCCAGGGGACACTCCTGGTGGCATTGTCCCCATGGCGGTGACACACGTGTCCCCATGTCCCCGTGAAGGTGCCACCCCTGCTGTTCCCACGAGGTGACACACGTGTCCCCAAGTCCCCATGGAGGTGCCACTCCTGGTGGCCCAGGTGACACACCCGGTGGCATTGTCCCCATGGAGGTGCCACACCTGATGCCAGCGTCACCACGAGGTGCCACACCTGGTGGCCCAGGTGACACTCTGAGTGACAATGTCCCCATGGAGGTGACACACCTGTTGTCCCTGTGGAGGTGACACACGTGTCCCCATGGAGGTGCCACCCCTGCTGTCCCCACGAGGTGACACGTGTCCCCATGTCCCCATGAAGGTGCCACACCTGGTGGCCCAAATGCCACTCTGGGTGGCCCAGGTGACACTCTGGGTGGCATTGTCCCCGTGGAGGTGCCACTCTTGGTGGCCCAGGTGCCACTCCTGATGGCCCAGGTGACACTCGTGGTAGCCCAGGTGACACTGCTGGTGGCCCTGTGAAGGTGACACATCTTGTGGCCCAGGTGACACTCTGGGTGGCATTGTCCCCATGGAGATGCTACACCTGGTGGCCCAAATGCTACTCGTGGTGGCCCAGGTGCCACTCGTCGTGCCCCAGATGCCACTCCTGGTAGCCCAGCTGCCACTCCTGGTGGCCCAGGTGCCACTTGTGGTGCCCCAGGTGACACTCCTGGTGGCCCAGGTGCCACTCATGGTGCCCCAGGTGACACTCGTGGTGGCCCTGTGAAGGTGACACATCTCGTGGCCTAGGGGACACTCTGGGTGCCATTGTCCCCATGGAGGTGCCACTCCTGGTGGCCCAGGTGACACTGCTGGTGGCCCAAATGCCACTCCTGGTGGCCCAGGTGACATTCCTGGTGCCCCAGGTGACACTCTGGGTGGCATTGTCCCCATGGAGGTGCCACTCCTGGTGGCCCAGCTGCCACTCCTGGTGGCCCAGGTGACACCCGTGGTGGCCTAGGTGCCACCCGTGGTGGCCCAGGTGACACCCGTGGTGGCCCAGGTGCCACTCTTGGTGGCCCAGGTGACATTCCTGGTGCCCCAGGTGACTCTCTGGGTGGCATTGTCCCCGTGGAGGTGCCACTCCTGGTGCCCCAGGTGCCACTGCTGGTGCCCCAGGTGCCACCCGTGGTGGCCCAAGTGACACTCGTGGTGGCCCCGTCCCCATGGAGGTGCCAGTCTTGGTGGCCCAGGTGCCACCCGTGGTGGCCCAAGTGACACTCGTGGTGGCCCAGGTGCCACTCCTGGTGCCCCAGGTGCCACCCGTGGTGGCCCTGTCCCCACAGAGACGCCCCCGTGTCCCCGCCCCGCGCCAGCCCCCTGTCCCTTTGTCCCCGCAGGTGCCAGCCGGTGCCAGCCGCCGCCGTGTCCCCCGGGCCAGCGGGCGGAGGGGGACGGCGCGGGTGCCACCTGCGTGCCGCTGTCCCCCGACGGCGACAGGATCATCGGGGGGTACCCGTGTGTCCCCATGTCGCAGCCCTGGCAGGTGCTGCTCTACGGCCCGCTGCGCTGCGGGGCCGTGCTGCTGCGGCCGCTGTGGGTGCTGACCGCCGCCCACTGCGTCAAGAGGTGACAGTGACAGTGACAGTGACAGTGACAGGGACACACCCTGGGGACAGCCCTGGGGACAGGGGACAGCCCTGGGGACAGGGGACAGCTCACAGGGACAGGGACAGGGACAGCTGCTCCCCATCCCCTGCGCTGCGGGGCCGTGCTGCTGCGGCCGCTCTGGGTGCTGACTGCTGCTCACTGCGTCAAGAGGTGACAGTGACAGTGACAGTGACAGTGACAGTGACAGGGACACACCCTGGGGACAGGGACACACCCCGGGGACAGGGACAGGGCCAGCTGCTCCGTGCCCCTGCGCTGCGGGGCCGTGCTGCTGCGGCCGCTCTGGGTGCTGACCGCCGCTCACTGCGTCAAGAGGTGACAGTGCCACCCCTGGGGACATCCCTCGGGGACAGGGACACACACAGGGGACAGCCCCGGGGACAGGGACACACCCTGGGGACAGCAGGGACAGGGACAGGGCCAGCTGCTCTGTGCCCCTGCGCTGCGGGGCCGTGCTGCTGCGGCCGCTCTGGGTGCTGACCGCCGCTCACTGCGTCAAGAGGTGACAGTGCCACCCCTGGGGACAGGGGACAGCCCTGGGGACAGCCCTGGGGACAGGGACAGGGACAGGGGACAGGGACAGGGCCAGCTGCTCTGTGCCCCTGCGCTGCGGGGCCGTGCTGCTGCGGCCGCTGTGGGTGCTGACCGCCGCTCACTGCGTCAAGAGGTGACAGTGACAGTGACAGGGGACATCCCTCGGGGACAGGGACACACCCTAGGAACAGGGACAGGGGACACCTCAAAGGGACAGGGACAGCTCACAGGGACAGGGGACACACCCTGGGGACAGGGGACACACCTCGGGGGAGAGAGGACAGCTCACAGGGACAGGGACAGGGACAGGGGACACACCCCGGGGACAGGGACAGGGACAGGTGTGACCCCAGTGGGTGCTGACCGCCACCCACTGCATCAGGAGGTGACAGTGACAGAGACAAGGGACATCCCTCGGGGACAGGGACAGGGACAGGGTTTGGGGGTGGGGACAGGGAAGACGGGACAGGGGGACACCCTGGGGTGACACCGTGTGACCCCCCCCCCGCAATGTCCCCATCCCCCTTGTCCCCAACATCCCCAATGCCACCGTATTGTCCCCAATGTCCCCAAGCCCCCGCTCTCCCCGATGTCCCCAACCGTCATGTCCCCAATGTCCCCAATATCCCCAACCCACTCAATGTCCCCAATGTCCCCAATCCCCCAATGTCTCCGATGCACCCTCAGTGTCCCCAACCCCCCAGTGTCCTCGTGGTCCCCAATGTCCCCAATCCCCTCAATGTCCTCTACATCCCCCATGTCCCCAATGTCCCCAACACCCCCAATGTCCCCAATCCCCTCAATGTCCTCAGCCCCCCTGATGTCCCCAATGTCCCCAACACCCCCAATGTCCCCAATCCCTCCAATGTCCCCAATCCCCTCAATGTCCCTAACCTCCCACTGTCCCCAAGATCCCCAACCCCCGAATGTCCCCAATGTTCCCAATGCCCCCTCAACATCCCAAATGTCCCCAACACCCCCAGTGTCCCCAACATCCTCCTTGTCCCTAATGTCCCCAATGTCCCCGACCCGCCAATGTCCCCAATATCCTCAATGTCCCCAATGTCCCCAACACCCCCAATGTCCTCATCACCCCCAATGTCCCCAACACCGTCAATGTCCCCAATGTCTGCAATGTCCCCAGTGTCCCTAATCCCCTCAATGTCCCCAACACCCCCAATATCCACGATGCCCCCTCAATGTCCCCGATGTCCCCTCAGTGTCCCCAGTGTCCCCAACACCCCCACTGTCCCCATCACCCCCAATGTCCCCAACACCCCCAATGTCCCTAATCCCCCCAATGTCCCCAATATCCCCGATGCCCCCTCAATGTCCCCAATGCCCTCAACACCCCCAGTGTCCCCAATGTCCCCAATCTCTCCAATGTCTTCAACATTCCCAATGTCCCCAATGTCCCCGATGCCCCCCCAATGTCCGCAACACCCCCAATGTCCCCAATGTCCCCAACCCCCCAATGTCCCCAATATCCCCGATGCCCCCTCAATGTCCCCAATGTCCCTGATGCCCCCAACCCCCCAATGTCCCCAATCCCCTCAACGTCCCCAATGTCCCCAACACCCCCCAATGTCCCCAATCCCCTCAACGTCCCCGCTGTCCCCAACCCCTGTCTGTCCCCAGGGGTCTCCGTGTCCGGCTGGGCGAGGATGACCTGACGCGGCGCGAGGGGACGGAGCAGGAGCGCCGGGTGACGATGGCCGTGACGCACCCGCGCTTCGACCCCGCCACGCTGGACGCCGACCTGGCCCTGCTGCGCCTGGACCGGCCGGCGGCCATCACCCGCAGCGTGCGGCCGCTGGGGCTGCCCCGCGCCTGCGGCCCGCCCGGGGCCACCTGCCTGCTGTCCGGCTGGGGGACAGTGACAACGCCGCAGGGTAGGACACTGGGGACACTGGGGACACTGGGGACACTGGGGACACTGGGGGGATTGGGGACACTGGGGGGATTGGGACACTGGGGACACTGGGGACATTGGGGACACTGGGGACACTGGGGACATTGGGGACACTGGGGACACTGGGGACACTGGGGACACTGGGGACATTGAGGGCCACCTGCCTGCTGTCCAGCTGGGGGACAGTGACAACGCCGCAGGGTAGGACACTGGGGACACTGGGGACACTGGGGGGATTGGGACACTGGGGACACTGGGGACACTGGGGACACTGGGGGGATTGGGACACTGGGGACACTGGGGACACTGGGGGGATTGGGACACTGGGGACACTGGGGACGTTGGGGGGATCCCCAGGGCCTCCTGCCTGCTGTCCGGCTGGGGCACGGTCACCACGCCGCAGGGTAGGGACATTGGGGACATTGGGGACATTGGGGACACTGGGGACATTGGGGACATTGGGGACATTGGGGACACTGGGGACATTGGGGACACTGGGGACACTGGGACACTGAGACATTGGGGACACTGGGGACACTGGGGAAACCCCTGAGTGACCCATGTGTAACCTATGAGTAGCCCATGAGTAACCCCTGAGCAGCCCAGGGCGTGTCCCCACCCCCTGACCCCACTGTGACCCCACAGTGACCCCTGAGCAACCCCTAAATAACCCGAGTAACTCATGAGTAACCCCTGAGTAACCCATGAATAACCCATGAGTAACCCTGAGTAACCTGAGCAACCAATGAGTAACCCATGTGTAACCCCTGAGTAACCCCTGAGTAACCCCCAAGTAACCCCCGACTAACCCCCAAGTAACCCCTGAGTGACCCCTGAGTAACCCATGAGCAACCCCTGAGTAACCTGTGAATTACTTATGAGTAACCAATGAGTAGGTCCCCAGGGCCCCCCAGGACCCTCCTGGGGGTGTCCCCGCCCCCCGACTCCTCACTGACCCTCCCTGACCACCGAATAACCCCCGAGTAACCCCCGAGTAAACTATGAGTAACCTATGAGTAACCCCCGAGTAACCCCCGAGTAACGCGTGTCCCCGCAGTGACGCTCCCCAAGCGCCTGATCTGCGCCTACGTGCAGCTGCTGTCGGACGCCGCGTGCCGGCGCGCCTACCCCGGCCGCATCACGCCCAGCATGCTCTGCGCCGGCGTCAGCGACCGCCGCGTCGACTCCTGCCAGGTCAGCCTGATTCATCCCAAATCCACCCCAAATCCGGCCAAAATTCACCCAAAATCTGGCCAAAATCTGACCCAAATCTGGCCAAAATCCAGCCAAAATCCACCCGAAATCCGAACAAAATCCGGCCAAAATTCACCCAAAATCTGGCTTAAATCTGACCCAAATCTGGCCAAAATGTGACCCAAATCTGGCCAAAATACGCCCCAAATCCACCCCAAATCCAACCGAATCCAAACAAAATCTGACTAAAATACGCCCAAAATCTAACCAAAATCCAACCAAAATCTGATCAAAATCAGGCCGTAATCCACCCAAAATCTGACCAAATCTGCGCAATATCTGGTCAAAACCTGGCCAAAAGCTAACTAAAATCTGGCAAAAATCCGACCAAAATACGCCCAACATCCACCCAAAATCTGACCAAAGCATGCCTAAAATTCCCCCAAAATCTGAACAAAATCTGGCCAATATCTGAACAAAATCTGACCCAAATCCGGCCAAAATCCGCCCAAAATCTGACCCAAATCTGGCCAAAATCCATCCAAAGTCTGTTGACCCGAGTGACCCCTTGACCCCTGAGTGACCCCTGAGTGACCATAACTGACCTGAGTGACCCCTGAGTGACCAAAACTGACCCGAGTGACCCCTGAGTGACCATAACTGACCCCTGAGTGACCCGAGTGACCCTTGAGTGACCATAACTGACCCCTAAGTGACCATAACTGTCCCTGTGTCCCCAGGGTGACTCCGGGGGTCCCCTGTCCTGCAATGGCACCCTGCAGGCCATCGTGTCCTGGGGGGGCAGAGTGACCCCTGAGTGACCATCACTGACCCCAGAGTGACCCCAGAGTGACCATAACTGACCCGAGTGACCCCTGAGTGACCATCACTGACCCCAGAGTGACCCCAGAGTGACCATAACTGACCCGAGTGACCCCTGAGTGACCCCTGACCCCTGTGTCCCCAGGGTGACTCCGGGGGCCCCCTGTCCTGCAATGGCACCCTGCAGGGCATCGTGTCCTGGGGGCTGCAGACCTGCGCCCTGCCCGGCCACCCCGGCGTCTACACCAAGGTCTGCAACTTCGTGCCCTGGATCCTGGACACCATGGACAGGAACTAGGGACACAGGGACACCTGGGGACATGGGGACACCTGGGGACACCTGGGGACATGGGGACATGGGGACACCTGGGGACACCTGGGGACACCTGGGGATACCTGGGGACACCTGGGGACAGCACAGAGAGATGGGGACACGGGGATGGGTCACACCAGGGTCTGCAACTTTGTACCCTGGATCCTGGACACCGTGGACAGGAACTGGGGACATGGGGACACCTGGGGACACCTTGGGGACACCTGGGGACACCTTGGGGACACCTTGGGACATGGGGACACCCTGGGGACATCTGGGGACACCTTGGGGACACGGGGATGACATGGGGACCCCAGGGTTGGTCTCCAGATGCGGTGGCTCCAGGACAGAGGACTCTGGAGCCACCCTGGGGACACAGGGGTGACACAAGAACACCTTGGGGACACGAGGACACCTTGGGGACACGGGGGTGGCACAAGAACACCTTGGGGACACGAGGACGCCCTGGGGACACGGGGGTGGCACAGGGACACCTCGGGGACACGAGGACACCTTGGGGACACAGGGGTGGCACGAGGACACCTCGGGGACACGAGGACACCTTGGGGACACGGGGGTGGCACAGGGACACCTCGGGGACATTGTGGGGACGTGGAACTGGTGCCACCACAGGGTGGGACAAGGGACAGGGTGACGGGACCTGGGCCACGTTTGGGTCACCAGGGGCCACCCCAGGGCCACCCCGGGGCCACCCCGGGGCCACCGGGGCCACCCCGGGCGGTGACGGAGGGGACGCGGATTCGGGGTCAGAACCAATAAATTTGGGGCAAACGCGGCCTCGGGTCCATCTCTGGTGTCCCCAACCCCCCCCCGATGTCCCCAAGGGTCCCCTGGGTGGGGGAGGGGCCGGCAGCCATTTTGGGGCGTTTTCCCAGAATTCCGTTTATTGAGGCACTTGCACAGCGGGGGGAGGGGATCCCGGAGTGTTTGGCCACGCCCACACGGGGGAGGAGCCAATGGGAGAAGGGAAGAGGGGGTGGGGCCAATCAGGGGCCGCGAACCCGAGCGGGGTCAAGCAAAGGTCAGCCAAGGTCAACCCAACCCAACATCAACCCAACCCAAGGTCAATCAATCTAACCAAACCCAACTCAAAGTCAACCCAACCCAACATCAACCCAACCAACCCAACCCAAGGTCAACCAAGGTCAACCCAACCAAAGGTCAACTGAAGTCAACCCAACCAACCCAACCCAATGTCAATCAACCCAACCAAAGGTCAACCAAGGTCAACCCAACCCAAAATTGACCCAACCCAAGGTCAATCAATCAAACCAAACCCAACTCAAAGTCAACCCAACCCAACATCAACCCAACCAACCCAACCCAATGTCAATCAACCCAACCAAAGGTCAACTGAAGTCACCCCAAACCAACCCAACCCAACACAAGTCAACTAAACCCAACCAAAGGTCAACCAAGGTCAACCCAACCCAACATCAACCCAACCCAAGGTCAATCAACCCAACCCAACCCAACTCAAAGTCAACCCAACCCAACGCCAACTCAATCCAACCCAAGGTCAATCCAACCCAACCAAGTCAACCAAATCCAACCCAAGTCAATCAACCCAAACCCAACCCAACCCAAAGTCAACCCAACCCAACCCAAGGTCAACCCAACCCAATCAACCCAACCCAAGGTCAAACAAACCCAACCCAACCCAACGTCAGTCCAACCTAACCAAAGGTCAACCAAACTCAACTCAAGGTCCACCCAACCCAACCCAACCCAACCCAACTCAAGCCTAGGTCAACCCAACCCAACCCAAGGTCAACCAAGGTCAACCCAACCGAACCCAACTGAAGCTAAAGGTCAACTCAACCCAATCCAAGCCAAGGTCCACCCAACTGAAGATCAGCCAAGGTCAATCCAACCCAACCCAACGTCAACTCCATCCAATTCAAAGCCAAACTCAACTTAAGGCCGACTCAACCCAACCCTCGGACAACCCAACCGACGGTCAGTGATGTCCAAACCAACCCAATGACCAACGCGAGTCAAGACCGGACAATCGATGGTCAAAGTCAAAACCAACCCAACGGTCAGCTTAAAACCAACCCAACGGTCAGCTCAAGATCAAAACCAACCCAACGGTCAGCTCAAGATCAAAACCAACCCAACGGTCAGCTCAAGATCAAAACCACCTCAGTGGTCAGCTCAAGACCAACCCAACGGTCAGCTCAAGATCAAGACCAACCCAACTGTCAGCTCACGACCAACCCAACGGTCACCTCAAGACCAACCCAGTGGTCAGCTCAAGACCACCCCAATGGTCAGCTCAACATCAAGACCAACCCAACGGTCAGCTCAAAACCACCCCAATGATCAGCTCAAGACCACCCCAGTGGTCAGCTCAAGACCAACCCAATGGTCAGCTCAAAACCAAGCTAACGGTCAGCTCAAGACCAAGACCACCCCAACGGTCAGCTCAAGACCAACCCAACAGTCAGCTCAAGATCAAAACCACCTCAGTGGTCAGCTCAACCCCAACCCAATGGTCAGCCCAAGACCACCCCAATGGTCAGCTCAACCCCAACCCAATGGTCAGCTCAAGACCAACCCAGTGGTCAGCTCAAAACCAAGCTAACGGTCACCTCAAGACCAACCCAACGGTCACCTCAAGATCAACCCAGTGGTCACCTCAAGATCAACCCAACGGTCACCTCAAGATCAACCCAACGGTCACCTCAAGACCAACCCAACGGTCACCTCAAGATCAACCCAACGGTCACCTCAAGACCAACCCAACGGTCAGCTCAAGATGAACCCAACGGTCAGCTCAAGATCAACCCAACGGTCACCTCAAGACCAACCCAATGGTCACCTCAAGATGAACCCAACGGTCACCTCAAGATCAACCCAACGGTCAGCTCAAAACCAAGCTAACAGTCACCTCAAGACCAACCCAACGGTCAGCTCAAGATGAACCCAACGGTCAGCTCAAGACCATGCCAGTGGTCATCTCAAGACCACCCCAGTGGTCAGCCCAAAACCAACCCAACGGTCAGCCCAATTAACCACCAATTAACCATTAACAAAACCAAGCCCAACCCAAGGTCAAGCCCAACCCAAGGCCAGCTGAGGTCACCCAAAGGTCAACCCAAGGTCACCCACCGAGGCTCCCCAAGGTCAACGTCAACCCCCCCGCCCCTCCCCCACCCCACCCCACCATCTCAGTGCACAAAGCCCCTCCCCCAACGCCTGGCCACGCCCCCCCATCCTCAGCCCCGCCCCCAAATCCGGCACCGCTACAGAAGTGAGGGGGAGGGGCGGGGTCACATGGGGGAGGGGGCGGGGTCGGGGGGCGGGGCTGGGCGGTGCAGGGGCGTCTCCTTGTAGACGAACCAGGAGCCGCTGGCCCAGAGCAGGAGGTTGAGGAACCCGAAGGCCTGGGGGGAACAGCGGGGCGGGGGAGGGGGTCAGAGCCCCTCCCCCCACCCCCCAAAGCCCCTCCCCCCACCCCCCAAAGCCCCTCCCCCCGCCTGGTTTGTCCGTCCAAGCCCCGCCCCCGCCACCTTCAGGGTGTCCCAAACACGGGCGATTCCCCTCCCCCGCTGTGCCTCAGTTTACCTCTGCCCTCAATCCCCTTACGGCCCCTCCCCCAACCCCGATTTCCTCCTCGAATCCCCTCCCCCACCCCACAAATCCCCTCCCCCACCCCAAATTCCCTTCCTCCCCCACCTGTGCCTCAGTTTCCCTGCTCCATTTTCCCCAAAATCCCCCCCCAGCCCAAATTCCCCTCCCCCAGCCCCGTGCCTCAGTTTCCCCAGCCCAATCCCCCCCGTGCCTCAGTTTCCCCAGCCCCATTTCCCCCCCCCGTGCCTCAGTTTCCTTCACCACGGAGGCCCCCAGGCTGCCCATGGGGGTGACCCCAGCCCCATTTCCCACCCGTGCCTCAGTTTCCCTCACCACGGACGCCCCCAGGCTGCCCATGGGGGTGACCCCAGCCCCCCCGGCCCCGTGCCTCAGTTTCCCTCACCACGGAGGCCCCCAGGCTGCCCATGGGGGTGACCCCAGCCCCCCCGGCCCCGTGCCTCAGTTTCCCTCACCACGGAGGCCCCCAGGCTGCCCATGGGGGTGACCCCACCCCCCCCCATTCCCGTGCCTCAGTTTCCCTCACCACGGAGGCCCCCAGGCTGCCCATGGGGGTGACCCCGACGGGGGCGCAGCCCACAGTGGGGGAGGGGCAGTGGGGGAGGGGCGCGCCCAGCGCCGCCCGCACGTGCCGCAGGGCCTGGGCCCAGGCCGAGGAGGCCACGAGCCAGAGCACGGCCAGGAGAGCGGAGACGGCCAGGTCCTGGGGGGAAAAACCGGGAAATTGGTTAAAAATGGGGAAAATGGGAAAGTTACATAAAAATTACAGAAAAATGGGAAAAACCGGGGAAAAAATAGCTAAAAATGAGCCAGAAACGGGGAAAATGAGG
Organism: Passer domesticus; assembly: GCF_036417665.1. NCBI lineage: Eukaryota > Metazoa > Chordata > Aves > Passeriformes > Passeridae > Passer > Passer domesticus. Next base: position 799,958 of record NC_087506.1, read on the forward strand.
CAGGAATGGGGCAGAGCCAGAGCACGGCCAGGAGGGCGGAGACGGCCAGGTCCTGGGGGGAAAAAACGGGAAATTGGTTAAAAATGGGGAAAAAATGGAAAAAATGGGAAAAAATGGGGAAAAAATGGGAAAAAATGGGGAAAAAATGGGGGAAAATCAGGCAGGAATGGGGCAGAGCCAGAGCATGGCCAGGAGAGCGGAGACGGCCAGGTCCTGGGGGAAAAAACGGGAAATTGGTTAAAAATGGGGAAAATTACATAAAAATGGGAAAAAATGGGGAAATATGGGGAAAAAGGAGCCAGAAATGGGGAAAAAATGGGAAAAAATGAGTCAGGAATGGGGCAGAGGCAGAGCACGGCCAGGAGGGCGGAGACGGCCAGGTCCTGGGGGGAAAAAACGGGAAATTGGTTAAAAATGGGGAAAAATGGGAAAAAATGGGGAAAAACCAGGGGAAAATGGGAAAAAACGGGGAAAATATGGGAAAAAAATGGGGGAAAATGAGGCAGAAATGGGGCAGAGCCAGAGCACGGCCAGGAGGGCGGATACGGCCAGGTCCTGGGGGGAGAAACCGGGAAAACGGTTAAAAATGGGGAAAAATGGGGAAAAAACAGGGGAAAATGGGAAAAAACGGGAAAAATATGGGGAAAAATGGGGAAAAATGAGGAAGAAATGGGGCAGAGGCAGAGCACGGCCAGGAGGGTGGAGACGGCCAGGTCCTGGGGGAAAAATGGGGAAATTGGTTAAAAATGGGGAAAAAACGGAAAAATTACAGAAAAATAGAAAAAAATGGAAAAAAATGGGAAAAAATAGCTAAAAATGAGCCAAAAATGGGGGAAAATCAGGCAGGAATGGGGCAAAGGCAGAGCACGGCCAGGAGGGCGGAGACGGCCAGGTCCTGGGGGGAGAAACCGGGAAATTGGTTAAAAATGGGGAAAATGGGAAAAAATGGGGAAAATATGGAAAAATGGAGAAAATGGGAAAAAAGTGGTGAAAAATGAGACAAAAATGAGGCAGAAATGGGGCAGAGCCAGAGCACGGCCAGGAGGGTGGAGACGGCCAGGTCCTGGGGGGAAAAATGGGGAAATTGGTTAAAAATGGGGAAAAATGGGAAAAAATGGGGAAAAAACAGGAGAAAATGGGAAAAAATGGGGAAAATATGGGAAAAAATGGGGAAAATGAGGCAGAAATGGGGCAGAGCCAGAGCACAGCCAGGAGGTTGGAGATGGCCAGGTCCTGGGGGGAAAAACGGGGAAAATGGTTAAAAATGGGGAAAATTACATAAAAATGGGAAAAAATGGGAAAATATGGGGAAAAAGGAGCCAGAAATGGGGAAAAAATGGGAAAAAATGAGTCAGGAATGGGGCAGAGCCAGAGCACGGCCAGGAGGGTGGAGACGGCCAGGTCCTGGGGGGAAAAATGGGGAAATTGGTTAAAAATGGGGAAAAATGGGAAAAAATGGGGAAAAAACAGGAGAAAATGGGAAAAAATGGGGAAAATATGGGGGAAAATGGGGAAAATGAGTCAGGAATGGGGCAGAGCCAGAGCACGGCCAGGAGGGCTGAGACGGCCAGGTCCTGGGGGGAGAAACAGGGAAATTGGTTAAAAATGGGGAAAAACGGGAAAAAATGGGAAAAAACCAGGGGGAAATGGGAAAAAATGGGGAAAAATGGGGGAAAATGGGGAAAATGAGGCAGAAATGGGGCAGAGCCACAGCACGGCCAGGAGGGCTGAGACTGCCAGGTCCTGGGGGGAGAAACCGGGAAATTGGTTAAAAATGAGGGAAAATAGGAAAATTTACACAAAAATGGGGAGAAATTACACAAAAATGGGGAAAATATGGGAAAAAATAGGGAAAAATGAGGCAGAAATGGGGCACAGCCAGAGCACAGCCAGGAGAGCTGAGACAGCCAGGTCCTGGGGGAAAAAATGGGGAAATCGGTTAAAAACGGGGAAAATTACATAAAAATGGGGAAAAAATGGGGGAAAAGGAACCGAAAATGGGAAAAATGGAGAAAAATATGGGGAAAAATGGGGGAAAATCAGGCAGAAATGGGGCAGAGCCAGAGCACGGCCAGGAGCGCCGAGACTGCCAGGTCCTGGGGGAAAAAAACGCGAAATTGGTTAAAAATGGGGGAAAAAGAAAAAAAAAAAAGACAAAAACCACACAAAAGTGGGAAAAAAACGAGGAAAAAAATGGCAGAAAATAGCTAAAAATGAGCCAGAAATGGGGAAAAAAGAGCCAAAAATGGGGCAGAGCCAGAGCACGACCAGGAGGGCTGAGACTGCCAGGACCTGGGGGGAAATACCGGGAAAATGGTTAAAAATGGGGGAAAATTACACAAAAATGGGGGAAAGTGAGCAAAAAATGGGGGAAAATGGGGGAAAATGGCTCAAAAATGGGGGGAAATGACCCAAAAATAGCAAGGAAATGGCCCAAAAATTAAAAAAGACTCAAAAATGGCCCAAAAAACGGCAAGAAAATGATCCAAAAATGGAGAAAAATGACCCAGACATGAAGAAAAAAGAAGAATAAAATGGGAAAAAATTCCTAAAATAAAGACAAAGAGAACTAAAAATATAAAACAAACAAAAAATTGTGGAATAAAATGGTAAAAAAACCGATACAAATTTGGGGGAAAAACAAAGTGGGGAGGGACTCCAAATTCCTGCAGGGGTTTGGAGAGAAAAGTGGGAATTTTGGGGGGAAAAATGGGAATTTTGGGGGAAAAAATGGGAATTTTGCAAGGAAAACAAAGAATTTTCAGGGGAAAATGGGAATTTTGGGCGAGAAAAGGGAACTTCGGGGGAAAAAAGGGAATTTTGGGAAAAAAAAGGGAATTTTAGGGGAAAAAAACAGGATTTTTGGGGAAAAAAGGGAATTTTACAGGAAAAAAATGGAATTTGGGGGGGGAAAATGGGATTTTGGGGGGAAAAAAGGGAATTTTAGGGGAAAAAACCCGGAATTTTGAGGAAAAATAAGAATTCTAGAGGAAAAAATTGGAATTTTGGGGGAAAAGAGGGAATTTTAGCAGGGAAAATGGAATTTTTGGGCAAAAAAGAGAATTTTAGGGGAAAAAACCAGAATTTTGAAGGAAAAAAAGGAACTTTAGGTGAAAAAATGGAAATTTTGGGGGAAAAGAAGGAATTTTAGAGGAAAAAAAAGCATTTTTTTTTGGGGGAAAAAAGGGAATTCTAGGAGATAAAAGCACGACTTTGGCGTAAAAGGGGGAATTTTAGGTGAAAAAAAGAGAATTTTGGGGGTGGGACTTACCTGGGGTCCTTCAGAGGCAGCAGAGAGAGAGAGATGGAGCATAAAGGGTTAACCCCCCCCGAAATTCCCCAAAATTCCATCGGGAATCCCCAAATTCCAGCCCAGAACCCCAAAATCTCCCCGGGAACAGCAAAATCTGCACCAAAATTCGGGAATTCTGCTCCAAATCCTCCTGAATTCCTAAAAATTCCATCGAAATTCCTGAAAATTCCATTGAAATTCGTAAAAATCCTCTCAAAATTCCTAAAAATTCCATCAAAATTCCCGAAAATTCTGTCAAAACTCCTAAAAATTCCATTAAAATTCCTGGAAATTCCATCAAAATTCCGGAAAATTCCATCAAAATTTCCCCAAAACTCCACTAAAAATATCCAAAATTCCTTTAAAATTTCCCGACTTCCCTCAAAATTCATCTAAATTCCATCAAAATTCCCCAAAATTCCATTAAAATTCCTAAAAATTCCCTTTAAATTCTGCAAATTTCATCAAAATTCTCTCAATTTTCCCCAAATTCCATCAAAATTCCATTAAATTCGAAGGGGGGAAGCCCAAAAAAGGAAATGAACCTCACCTGAGCTCACCTGTACAGGTAACCCCACCTGAGCTCACCTGAGCTCACCTGTACAGGTAAATTCCCCCAGCCCTCACCTGTACAGGTAACCCCCCTGTCACTCACCGCGAGGGGCAGGCGTGACCCCGCACACCTGTACAGGTAAATCCCACCTGTGCACACCTGTACAGGTAAATCCCACCTGTGCACACCTGTACAGGTAAATCCCACCTGTGCACACCTGTACAGGTAAATCCCACCTGAGCTCACCTGTACAGGTAACCCCACCCGAGCTCACCTGTACAGGTAAATCCCACCTGTGCACACCTGTACAGGTAAATCCCAGCCCCCATCCCTCACTCACCGCGAGGGGCAGGCGTGACCCCGCACACCTGTACAGGTGCAGGTAGCCCAGGTAACCCCCAGCCCCTGTCAATCACTCACCGCGAGGGGCAGGCGTGACCCCGCGCACCTGTACAGGTAAATCCCACCTGAGCTCACCTGTACAGGTAAATCCCACCTGTGCACACCTGTACAGGTAACCCCCCAGCCCCCATCCCTCACTCACCGCGAGGGGCAGGCGTGACCCCGCACACCTGTACAGGTAAATCCCACCTGTGCACACCTGTACAGGTAAATCCCAGCCCCCATCCCTCACTCACCGCGAGGGGCAGGCGTGACCCCGCACACCTGTACAGGTGCAGGTAGCCCAGGTAACCCCCTGTCAGTCACTCACCGTGAGGGGCAGGCGTGACCCCGCGCACCTGTACAGGTGCAGGTAGCCCAGGTAGCCGCCCAGCGCCCCCAGGCTGTAGAGGAAGGCCAGCACAGCCACGCCCACGAAGAACATGGCGGCCGAGGAGAAATCGCCCACCAGGTGCACGTCCTGCGGCCAGGTGTGGTTACACAGGTGAGTCAGCGAGGGCCGGAACACCGCCTGGTTCAACCTGGGGGGGGGGGACACACCTGGGGTCACACCTGGGGTCACACCTGGGGTCACACCTGGGGTCACACCTGGGGGCACACCTGGGGTCATCTGGGGTCACACCTGGGCACACCTGGGGGTCACCTGAGCACACCTGGGCACACCTGGGGTCATCTGGGGTCACACCTGGGGTCACACCTGAGCACACCTGGGGTCACACCTGGGGTCAGCCATGGTCACCTGGGCACACCTGAGAGTCAGTCACAATCACCTGGGCACACCTGAGCACACCTGGGATCACCTGGGCTTACCTGGGACACCTGTGCGGGACTTCACCTGTTCCCCCGTTCTCTCCCCTGTCCCACCTGTCCAGGTGTGTCGCATCGATCTCCCCCCTGTCTCACCTGAGTCCCAGGTGTGTTCCACCCCCCTCACCTGCCCAGGTGTGTCCCTGTCCTGTGTCACCTGTGTCACCTGCCCAGGTGTGTCCCTGTCCTGTATCACCTGTCCCAGGTGTGTCCCTCACCTGTCCCAAGTGTGTCACCTGCCCAGGTGTGTCCCATCCATCTCACCTGTCCCAGGTCTATCCCAGGTGTGTCTGTCACCTGTCCCTCACCTGTCCAGGTGTGTCACTCACCTGAAGGGGTACCCGAAGGCGGCGCTGACCAGGGTGCCGTTGTCGGGCCCCGGGCAGGTGACCCTGAGGGTGACGGAGCCCTGCCCAGGTGTGCCCAGGTGTGTCCCTGTCCTGTGTCACCTGTCCCAGGTGTGTCCCAGGTCTATCCCAGGTGTGTCCCTCACCTGTGTCACCTGTCCCTCACCTGTCCCAGGTGTGTCCCTCACCTGTCCCAGGTGTGTCACTCACCTGAAGGGGTACCCGAATTTGGCGCTGACCAGGGTGCCGTTGTCGGGCCCCGGGCAGGTGACCCTGAGGGTGACGGAGCCCTGCCCAGGTGTGCCCAGGTGTGTCCCTGTCCTGTGTCACCTGTCCAGGTGTGTCCCAGGTCTATCCCAGGTGTGTCCCTCACCTGTCCCTCACCTGTCCCAGGTGTGTGACTCACCTGAAGGGGTACCTGAAGGTGGCGGTCACCTCGGTGCCGTTGTCGGGCCCCGGGCAGGTGACCCTGAGGGTGACACTGAGCCCTGCCCAGGTGTGCCCAGGTGTGCCCAGGTGTGTCCCTGTCCTGTGTCACCTGCCCAGGTGTGTGACTCACCTGAAGGGGTACCCGAATTTGGCACTGACCAAGGTCCCATTGTCCGGGCCAGGGCAGGTGACCCTGAGGGTGACGGAGCCCTCGAAGCCGCCGCAGGTGGCGAAAGCGAAGATGGAGAAAAACTGGGGGGAAAAACGGGAAATTTGGGGAAATTGGGGAGAAATGGGAAAATGGGAAATTGGGGAGAAATGGGAAATGGGGAAAAACGGGAAATTGGGAAAAATGGGAAATTGGGGAAAATTGGGGAAAAATGGGAAATTGGGGAAAAATGGGAAATTGGGGGAAATTGGGGAAATGGGAAATTGGGAAATTGGGGAGAAATGGGAAATGGGGAAAAACGGGAAATTGGGAAAAATGGGAAATTGGGGGAAAAAACGGGAAATTGGGGAAAATGGGAAATTGGGGGAAAAAAACGGGAAATTGGGGAAAATTGGGGAAAATGGGAAATTGGGGAAAAATGGGAAATTGGGGAAATTGGGGAAAATGGGGAAAAATGGAAAATTGGGGAAAATGGGAAATTGGGAAAAATGGGAAATTGGGGAAAATTGAGGAGAAAAAGGAAATTGGGGAAAATCATGGAAAATGGGAAATTGGGGAAAATGGGGGAAACTGGGAAAATGGGAAATTGGGGAAAAACCAGGAAATTGGGGAAAAATGGGGGAAAATGGGAAATTGTTGAAAATTGGGAAAAAAGGGGAAAATGGGGAAATTGGGGGAAAAACAGGAAATTGGGGAAAATTGAGGAGAAAAAGGGAAATTGGGGAAAATGGGAAATTGGGGAAAAAACGGGAAATTGGGGAAAAGGGGGAAAATGGGGAAATTGGGAAAATCGGGGAAAAAAAGGGGAAATTGGGGAAAATCGGGGGGAAAATGGGAAAATGGAGAAAAATGAGGAAATTGGGGAAAATAACACAGAATCGGGGAAGAAAATGGGAAATCGAGGATTTTTGGGGTCAAAAATACAAAATTTAGGAGAATTTGGGATTTTTGGGGTCAAATTTGGTTAGAAACGAAGAAAAGGGGAAATTTGGGATTTTTGGGGTCAAAATTCGGTTAAAAATGGGAAAATTTGTGAAAATTTGGAGTTTTGAGATCAAAATTTGGGAAAACCGAAGAGAAACTGGGGAGAAAAATGGAAATTGGGAAAATCCGACAGAAATGGGGAAAAAATGAGAAATTTTGGACTTTTGGGGTAAAAATTTAGTTGAAATGGGGAATATTTCAGATTTTTGGGATCAAAGTTTGGCTTAAAATGGGAAATTTGAGGAAAATGTTGGATTTTTTGAGGTTGAAATTTGGTTAAAATTGGGAAAATTTGGGATTTTTGACACCAAAATTTGGGAAAGACAACAGGAATTGGGGAGAAAAATGGGAATTTGGGGAGAATCGAACAGAAAATGGGGGAAAAGTGAAATTTGGGGATTTTGAGGTGAAAATTTGGTGAAGAATTGGAAAAAATGGGGAAAATTGAGATTTTTAAGATTAAAAATTCGATTCAAAAAGGAAAAGTTGGGAAAATTTCAAATTTTGGAGGCCAAAATTTGGGGGAAAAAATGAGAAATTTGGGAAAACCCAACAAAAAATGGAGGAAAAGCAAAAAATCCCCCAAATTCCCCCAAATCTGGGTCCAGTTCCTTCCCAGTTCACCCCAGTAACCCCAAACCAGTATAAACCAGTATAAACCAGTAACCCCAAACCTTCTCCCAATTCATCCCAGTCCCTCCCAGTATAAACCAGTCCATCCCAGTATAAACCAGTCCATCCCAGTATCCCCAGTTCAAGCCCTCATCCCCTCCCAGTCCCTCTCCCAGTATAAACCAGTATATCCCAGTCTCCCCAGTATATCCCAGTATACCCCAGTATAAACCAGTAAACCCCAGTCCCTCTCCCAATATATCCCAGTATAACCCAGTATATCCCAGTACAAACCAGTCCCCCCAAGCACAACCCAGTATAAACCAGTATATCCCAGTATAAACCACTACAACCCAGTATAACTCAGCATATCGCAGTACAAACCAGTATAACCCAGTACATCCCAGTACAAACCAGTATATCCAGTATAACCCTGTCCCTCCCAGTATAACCCAGTATAACCCAGTATAACCCAGTATAACCCAGTATATCCCAGTATAGCCCAGTATAACCCAGTATAACCCAGTATAACCCAGTACAACCCAGTATATCCCAGTATATCTCAGTATAACCCAGTATAACCCAGTATAGCCCAGTATAACCCAGTATAACCCAGTATATCCCAGTATAACCCAGTATATCCCAGTATATCCCAGTATAACCCAGTATAACCCAGTATAGCCCAGTATAACCCAGTACAACCCAGTATATCCCAGTATAACCCAGTATAACCCAGTATAACCAGTATATCCCAGTATAACCCAGTATATCCCAGTATAACCCAGTATATCCCAGTATATCCCAGTATAACCCAGTATAACCCAGTATATCCCAGTATATCCCAGTATAACCCAGTATAACCCAGTATATCCCAGTATATCCCAGTATAACCCAGTATATCCCAGTATAACCAGTATAACCCAGTATATCCCAGTATAACCCAGTATATCCCAGTATAACCCAGTATATCCAGTATAACCCAGTATATCCCAGTATATCCAGTATAACCCAGTATAACCCAGTATATCCAGTATAACCCAGTATAACCCAGTATAACCAGTATATCCCAGTATAACCCAGTATAACCCAGTATATCCCAGTATATCCCAGTATAACCCAGTATAACCCAGTATATCCCAGTATAACCCAGTATAACCCAGTATAACCCAGTATAACCCAGTATATCCCAGTATAACCCAGTATAACCCAGTATAACCCAGTATAACCCAGTATATCCCAGTATAACACCAGTATATCCCAGTATAACCCAGTCTATCCCAGTATAACCCAGTATATCCCAGTATAACCCAGTATATCCCAGTATAACCCAGTATATCCCAGTTTATCCCAGTATATCCCAGTATATCCCAGTATATCCCAGTATAAACCAGTATATCCCAGTATAACCCAGTTTATCCCAGTATAACCCAGTATAGCCCAGTATAACCCAGTATATCCCAGTATAACCAGTATATCCCAGTACTATCCCAGTATAACCCCAGTATAACCCAGTATAACCCAGTATATCCCAGTATAACCCAGTATAACCCGGTCCATCCCAGTCCATCCAGTCCCTTCCCAGTATAAACCAGTACAAACCAGTCCCTCACCCACTGCAGGCCCCGGCTCAGCCCCAGCGGCTCCTTCAGCGCCCCAGCGACACCCGCGGCGCCGCCATCGCTGCCCTGACGTCACCGCCCGCGCGACGGAACTGACGTCACCTCCCCACCCAGACCCGCCCCCTTTTGTGCCGCCTCATTTGCATCCCGCGCGCTGATTGGCCCGCGCGGGGCGCCCGCTCCTTATATGGGCACAAGGCCACGCCTCCTGCCCGCCACAGGATTTATTTGCATCTCGCTCATTTGCATGCAGCTCATTTGCATAGCGCCGCCGCGCTTCCGCGTTCGCCGAGCCTCATTTGCATAACCGCCATCTTCATTTCGGTAAATGCGCCCTTAATTTGCATAATCACCGCCCAGCCGCGCTGGTTAATGAGGCCCCGCCCACAAACGAGCCTCATTTGCATAATTAAAGGTTTAATTTCGCTTTATTGGGTTGGTTCGTAAGGACACGCCCACCGAAGCTGAAGCTCATTTGCATAAACCGCGCTGGCCACGCCCCCTTCGTTTGGAGGCCCCGGGGAGCCCAAAAAACCAAAAATGTCCCAAAATGACCCGAAAACCACCAAAAATGCCCCAAAAAGCGGCAAAAATGTCCCCAAAATAATCCTCAAAAATGTCCCCAAAAAAATCCTCAAAATGTCCCAAAATTCTTTAAAAATGTCCCAAAAAAACCCCCAAAAATGTCCTAAAAAACCCCAAAATGTCCCCAAAAACGTCCCCAGGGGCCCCAAAAATGTCCCGAAAGGCCCCAAGGATCCCAAAAATGTCCCAAAAGAGCCCAAAAATGTCCCCAGGGACCCCAAAATGTCCAAAAACAACCCAAAAAAGTCCCCAGCTGTCCCCAAAATGTCCCTACAGACCTCAAAATGTCCCAAAAATGTCCCAAAATGTCCCCAAAGTGACTCCGAAATGTCCCAAAATGTCCCCGAGAGACCCAAAATGACCCCTGGGAACGAAAAAAGTCCCCAAAATGTCCCTAAAATGTCCCCAAAATGTCCAAAAAGTCCCTAAGAGACCCAAAGCATCCCAAAAACCACAAAAAAAGGCCTCAAAATGTCCTTAAAAACCAAAAAAAAGTCCCTAAAATGTCCCCAAAAGACCCCAAAATGCCCCCAAGAGTCCCTAAGAGACCCAAAATGACCCCAGGGAACCAAAAAAGTCATCAAAATGTCCGAAAAAACCACAAAAATATCCCCCAAAATGTCCCAAAAAGTCCCCAAGAGACCCAAAATATCCCAAAAACGACAAAAAAGTCCCCAAAAAATCACAAAAATGTCCCCAGAAACAAAAAAAACCCCAAAATGTCCCCAAACCACAAAAATGTCCCCAGAATGTCACAAAAATGGCCCCAAAATGTCCCAAAAACCACAAAAAAGTCCCAGGTGACCCCAGGAATGTCCTCAAAATGTCCCAAATGTCCCCAAAATGTCCCAAAAAAACCCACAAAAAAGTCCCCAAAATGTCTCAAAAGCCACAAAAATGTCCCAAAATGTCCCAAAAAGTTCCCAAGAGACCAAAAATATCCAAAAAACCACACAAAAGGCCCCAAAATGTCCTAAAAACCCACAAAAATGTCCCCAAAATGTCCCCAAAACCACAAAAATGTCCCCAGGTGACCCCAGGAACATCCTCAAAATGTCCCAAAGGATCCCAAAATGTCCCCAAAATGTCCCAAAAACCACAAAAAAGTCCCCAAAATGTCCCAAAGAAACGCAAAAAAGGCCCTAAAAACTACAAAAATGTCCCCAAAATGTCCCAAAAGTCCCCAAAATGTCCCCAAAAACCAGAAAAAAGTCCCCAAAATGTCCCAAAAACCACATAAATGTCCCCAGAAACCACAAAAAACCCCAAAAATGTACCAAAATGTCACAAAAATGCCCCCAAATGTCCCAGAAGCCACAAATATGTCCCCAGGTGACCCCAGGAATGTCCTCAAAATGTCCCAAATGGCCCCAAAATGTCCCAAAAAAACACAAATAAGGCCCCAAGTGACCCAAAATGACCCCAGGAACCGAAAAAGGCCCCAAAATGTCCCGAAAACCACAAAAAAGGCCTCAAAATGTCCCCAAAACCACAAAATGTCCCAAAAACCCACAAAAATGTCCCCAAAATGTCCCAAAACCCACAGAAATGTCCCCAAAATGTCCCCCAAAACCACAAAAATGTCCCAAAAACCACCAAAATGCCCCAAAATGTCCCAAAAAAACCACAAAAAAAGGCCCCAAAACCCACAAAAATGTCCCAAGGTGACCCCAGGAACGTCCCCAAAATGTCCCAAAAACCACAAAAAAGGCCCAAAACCCACAAAAATGTCCCCAAAATGTCCCAAAAACCACAAAAAAGGCCCCAAAATGTCCCAAAAAACCCACAAAAATGTCCCAAAACCCACAAAAAAATGCCCCAAAATGTCCCAAAATGTCCCAAAAACCACAAAAAAGTCCCCAAAATGTCCTAAAAAAACCACAAAAATGTCCCCAGAAACCACAAAAAACCCCAAAAATGTCCCCCAAATGTCCCCAAAATGACCCCAAACCACAAAAATGTCCCCAAAATGTCCCCGGTGTCCCCTCAGAAGTCCCAGATGTCCCCCAGCCCCCGCGGCGTCCCCGGGCCCGTCCGGACCGTGGCCGAAGGCGCCGAGGCGGGCGCCGCTCCGAGCGCCCGGCGCGGCCCTGCAGCTCCACCTGCACGGGGGCCACCAACGGGGACACCCGGGCCACCAACGGGGACACCCGGGCCACCCGGGGCCACCAGAACTTTGGGCTTGGTGGCCACCAAAAATCGGGGCTTGGTGGTCATCAGAACTCTGGGCCTGGTGGTCATCACAACTTTGGGCCTGGTGGCCACCAAACCTCTGAGCCTTGTGGTCACCAGGGCCACCAACACGGCCACCAGGGTCATCAGGGCCACCAAGATCCTGGGCTTGGTGGCCACCAAAAAATTGGGCTTGGTGGTCATCAAAACTCTGGGCGTGGTGGTCACTGTGGCCAGCAGCTCCCCCCTGACCACCACTGAAGTGACCACTGGCCGCTTGACCACCGGCCCTGCAGCCACAGCTGCCGTGGCCACCACAGCCTTGGCTACCCTGTGGGTGGCCACCAACTCCGTCCTGGTGGCCACTGACCCCTTGGCCACCACCCCAGTGACCACCAACTCCATCCTGGTGGCCACCAGCCCCTTGACCACCATCCAAGTGACCACCGACCCCTTGACCACCACCCCACTGACCACCGACCCCTTGACCACCCTCCCAGTGGCCACCGTCCCCGCCCCCCTCGGTGGCCACCCTGAGGCCGCGCTTGCCCAGCGCCAGCCGCGGCCGCCCGCGGTCCAGCGCGGCCAGCAGGACGCAGGCCATGCACAGCTGCCCGCTGGCGGCGGCGCCGCAGCGCCCGCAGGCCCCCGGGCGCCGCCCCCGCGCCCGGCGCCGCGCCCAGCGCCAGCCGCCGGCCCGAGTGCGCCAGCGCGGCCACGGCCGCCGGCCGCGCGGCCTCCAGCTCCTTCAGCAGCGCCCGCGGGTGCCCGCGGAACGCCAGCGGCGCGTGCCGGCACTCGGCGCTGGCGTAGGGCAGCCCCCGGAAGTGGGCGTAGAGCACGATCTCCTTCTGCGACGCGTGCCGCAGCGGCTTCAGCCGCGGCAACCGTCGGCCACGGCGCGGCACCGCTGGGGCTTCCCCGGGGGTTGCGTTGGGTTCTTGTTGGGTTTCGTTGGGTTCTTGTTGGTTTTGTTGAGATTTTGTTGGGTTTTGTTGGGTTCCTGTTGAGTTTTGTTGAGTTTTCCAAAGGTTTCATGAGTTCTCGTTGGGTTTCATTGGGTTCTTGTTGAGTTTTGTTGAGATCTCGTTGAGTTTTGTTGAGATATCATTGGGTTTCATTGAGTTCTCGTTGAGTTTCATCGAGTTCTCGTTGGGTTGTGTTGAGTTCTTGTTGAGTTTCTTTGGGTTCTCATTGAGTTTTGTTGAGATCCCATTGGGTTCCATTGAGTTCTCATTGGGTTTCGTTGGGTTCTCATTGGGTTTCGTTGAGATCTCGTTGGGTTTCATTGAGTTCTTGTTGAGTTTTGTTGAGATCTCGTTGGGTTTTGTTGAGATATCATTGACTTCCATTGAGTTCTCATTGGGTTTCGTTGAGTTCTCGTTGGGTTTTGTTGAGATATTGTTGGGTTTCATTGAGTTCTCGTTGGGTTTCATTGAGTTCTCGTTGAGTTTTATTGAGATCTCATTGAGTTTCATTGAGTTCTCATTGGGTTTTGTTGGATTCTTGTTGGGTTTCGTTGGGTTCTCATTGGGTTTTTGTTGAGCTCTCGTTGACTTTCGTTGCACTCTCATTGACTTTCATTGAGTTCTTGTTGGGTTCCGTTGAGATCTTGTTGGGCTTGGTTGAGTTCTCGTTGGGTTCCGTTGGGTTTCCCAAGGCTTTTGTTGAGTTCCGGTTCTGCTCCGTTGGGTTTTCCGATGGCTCCGTTGAGTTTCCGATGGCTCCGTTGAGTTTTCCACGGTTTCCGTCGAGTTTCCCAAAAACCCCGCTGAGTTTCCGGAACAATCCCTCGCGCTCTCTCCCACGACCTTCCCTTGGCCACCGCTGGCTTCCGTTGGGCCACTGGCGGCCACCGAGGCTGGAGGAGCCTCCCTGGTGGCCACGGCGACCTCGTTGGTGGCCACGGTGACCTCGTTGGTGGCCACGGCGACCTCATTGGTGGCCACGGCGTCATTGGTGGCCACGGTGACCTCGTTGGTGGCCACGGTGACCTCGTTGGTGGCCACGGGTGACCTTGTTGGTGGCCACGGTGACCTCGTTGCTGTCACTGGCCACACTGACCACGTCGGTGGCCACAACGTCCTCCTTGACTGTGGTGGCCTCGTTGGTGGCCCTGAAGGCCTCGTTGGTGGCCACGGTGACATTGGTGGCCCCGTTGGTCTCTGTGGTGGCCACCAAGGCCTCGTTGGTGGCCATGGAGTCATGGGTGGCCATGGTGGCCCCGTTGGTGGCCGCGGTGGGCCCCCCCAGGCCTCGTTGGCCGCCGCGCCGCAGCCGGGCCACGTCGCCCGCGCAGGAAATTCATCAGCACCGTCTCGGCCACGTCGTCGGCGTTGTGGCCTGGGGGAGCAGAGTGACCACGAGTGACCACAGGTGACCAACAGTGACCACGAGTGACCAACAGTGACCACGAGTGACCAGCAGTGACCAACAGTGACCACAGGTGACCAACAGTGACCAACAGTGACCAACAGTGACCAACAGTGACCACGAGTGACCAACAGGGACCACAAGTGACCACGAGTGACCAGCAGTGACCAACAGCGACCACAAGTGACCACGAGTGACCAACAGTGACCACAAGTGACCACGAGTGACCAACAGTGACCACAAGTGACCACGAGTGACCAACAGTGATCACAACTGACCACGAGTGACCAGCAGTGACCAGCAGTGACCAACAGTGACCAGCAGTGACCATGACTGACCATGAGTGACCAGCAGTGACCAACAGTGACCAGCAGTGACCAACAGTGACCAACAGTGACCAACAGTGACCACGAGTGACCACGAGTGACCACGAGTGACCAACAGTGACCACGAGTGACCAGCAGTGACCAACAGTGACCATGAGTGACCAGCAGTGACCAACAGTGACCAGCAGTGACCAACAGTGACCAACAGTGACCACGAGTGACCACGAGTGACCAACAGTGACCACGAGTGACCAGCAGTGACCACGAGTGACCAGCAGTGACCAACTGTGACCACGAGTGACCACAAGTGACCACGAATGACCACGAGTGACCAGCAGTGACCACGAGTGACCAACAGTGACCAACAGTGACCATGACTGACCACAGGTGACCACGAGTGACCACGAATGACCACGAGTGACCACAGGTGACCAGGAGAGACCACGAGTGACCACAAGTGACCAGTGGTGACCACCAATGGCCAGCAGTGACCTGCCCAGTACAAACCAGTGACGTCCAGTAAGGAACAGTGACCGCCAGTAAGGACCAATGACCTCCCAGTTAAAAACCAGTAACCTGCCAGTCCCCTCCCAGTTCATCCCAGTCCTCTCCCAGTTTATGGCAGTCCCCTCCCAGTTCATCCCAGTCCCCTCCCAGTTCATCCCAGCCCCTCCCAGTATAAGCCAGTGCTCTCCCAGTACAAACCAGTGCTCACCAGTACGATCCAGCTGGTTCCCATCTTGCATGTGGCCCTCTCCAGTCCCTCCCAGTGACTCCTAACGCCCTCCCAGTACAAACCAGTATAACCCAGTCCCTCCAGAGCGACTCCTAGCCTCCTCCCAGCCCCTCCCAGTATAACCCAGTGCTCTCCCAGTACAAACCAGTGCTCACCAGTATGATCCAGATGGCTGCCATCTTGCATGTGGCCCTCTCCAGCCCCTCCCAGTGACTCCTACCCCCGTCCCAGTATAAACCAGTCCTCCCAGTGCTCTCCCAGTCCATCCCAGTGACTCCAAACCCTCTCCCAGTACAAACCAGTATATCCCAGTGCTCACCAGTAGCGATCCAGTCGGC
The DNA here is from genome assembly GCF_036417665.1 of Passer domesticus. Taxonomy (NCBI): domain Eukaryota; kingdom Metazoa; phylum Chordata; class Aves; order Passeriformes; family Passeridae; genus Passer; species Passer domesticus. The sequence goes on from NC_087506.1 coordinate 815,702, forward strand.
TCCCATCTCCCTGGCTGCACTCTCCAGCGCGTGCCTCTGGAACACTGCGCCCCCCCGAGCAGCCCCCAGACCCCTCCCAGTCCCTTCCAGTACAAACCAGTGACCCCAAACCCCCTCCCAGTATATCCCAGTGCTCACCAGTAGCAATCCAATCCGCTCCCATCTCCCTGGCCGCCCTCTCCAGCGCGTGTCTCCGGAACACGCCGCACACGGTGCAGCCCCCAGACCCCTCCCAGTACAAACCAGTGACCCCAAACCCCCTCCCAGTGCTCTCCCAGTATATCCCAGTGCTCACCAGTGGCGATCCAGTCGGCTCCCATCTCCCTGGCCGCCCTCTCCAGCGCGTGCCTGCGGAACACGCCGCACACGGTGCAGCCCCCAGACCCCTCCCAGCCCATCCCAGTCCTTCTCAATGACTCCAAACCCCCTCCCAGTGACCCCAAACCCCCTCCCAGTATATCCCAGTGCTCACCAGTGGCGATCCAGTCGGCTCCCATCTCCCTGGCCGCCCTCTCCAGCGCGTGCTGCGGAACACGCCGCACACGGTGCAGCGGCTGCGCCCGCCCAGCAGCGCGCCCAGCTCGTCCACGGCCCAGCCGAAGAGCTGCCGGTGGGACACCAGCAGCAGCGGCAGCGGCAGCCGCGCCCCCCGTGGCGCGCAGCACGCCCAGCGCCTGGTCCCGGTAGCCCTCGATGCCCTCCTCGTCCACGCCCAGCAGCGCCAGGCGCAGCCCCAGCCCGTGGGCGCGGTTCAGCCGCGCCAGCAGGTGAGCCAGCACCGTGGAGTCCTTGCCCCCCGAGGCCGCCACGGCCACCGCCTGGCCCGGCCGGGGGCACGGCCAGGGGGGCTGGGGGGCGTCCCAGGGGGGCTGGGGGGGATTGCAGGGGGTTTGGGGGGGATTGCAGGGGGTTTGGGGGGAAATCTCAGGGTTTTGGGGCGGGATCGTGAAGTTTTGGGGGGGATTCAAGGGGGTTTGGGGGGGATTTGAGGGGGTTTGGGGGGGATTCCAAGGGGTTTGGGGGCGGGATCGCGAAGTTTTGGGGGGGGATTCGAGGGGGTTTTGGGGGGGATTTGAGGGGGTTTGGGGGGGATTGTAGGGGGTTTGGGGGGATTCGAGGGGGTCTGGGGGGGATTTGAGGGGGTTTTGGGGGGCATTCCCAGGGGGGCTGGGGGGCATTCCAGGGGGGCTGAGGGGGATTCCAGGGGGGCTGGGGTGGATTTAAGGGGGGTATGGGGGGGATTTGAGGGGGTCTGGGGGGGATTGTAGGGGGTTTGGGGGGGATTCGAGGGGGTCTGGGGGGGATTTGAGGGGCTTTGTGAGGGGGGATTTGAGGGGGTTTGGGGGGAAATCTCAGGGTTTTGGGGCGGGATCGCGAAGTTTTGGGGGGGATTCGAGGGGGTTTGGGGGGGATTGCAGGGGGGTCTGGGGGGGATTTGAGGGGGTCTGGGGGGGATTTGAGGGGTTTGGGGTGGGATTGTGAAGTTTTGGGGGGGATTTGAGGGGGTTTGGGGGGAATTCAGGGGGTTTTGGGGTGGGATCGTGAAGTTTTGGGGGGGATTTAAGGGTTTTTTTGGGGTAATTTCAGGGTTTTGGGGTGGAACCCCAGATTCTTGGTTTGAAACTCCAAAATTTTGGGATGGAATCTCGGGATTTTCAGGGTTTTGGGGTGAAACCCTGCGATTTTGGGGTAGAACCCTGGGATTTTGGGGCAAAACCCCAAGATTTTGGGGCGGAACCTCAGGATTTTGGAGATTTTGGGGTAGAACCCCGGGATTTTGGGGCGGAACCTCAGGATTTTGAGGTAGAACCCCGGAATTTTCGGGTAGAACTCCAGGATTTTGAGGTGGAACCCCTGGATTTTGAGGGTTTTGTGGTAGAACCCCAGATTTTGGGGTGAAACCCCGGGATTTTGGGGTGGAACGTCAGGATTTTGAGGCAGAACCCTGTGATTTTGGGGCGGAACCTCAGGATTTTGAGGATTTTGAGGCAGAACCCCGGGATTTTGGGGCGGAACCTCAGGATTTTGAGGCAGAACCCCGGGATTTTGGGGCGGAACCCCAGGATTTTGGGGCGGAACCTCAGGATTTTGAGGATTTTGGGGTGGAACCCCAGGATTTCGGGGCGGAACCCCGAGTTTGGGGGGCGGCGGGCCCGGGCCGGGCTGCAGCAGCGCCTGCAGCGCCTCGGCTCTCGAAGGCGCAGAGGAAGCAGCGGCGGCAGAACGGGAGCAGCGAGCGCGAGCGCAGCAGCGCCGAGGGCAGCGCGCAGCGCGAGCAGCGCGGCGGGGCCATGGCCTGCAGAGGGGGAAAACGTCAGAGTGAGGACGGGAGAGCACAAAAACATCAAAGTTCCTGAAATCTGCAAAGGTTGGGGTGAAATCGCCAAAAAATCCCACTTGGAACGGGCCAAAATCCCACTGGGAAGGGCCCAGAAGCACCAAAAATCCACTCAGAAAATCCAAAATCCCACTGGGATTGCCCAAAATCCACTCAGAAAACCCAAAATTCACCTGGGAAACCCAAAAACCACTCAGAAAATCCCAAACCCACCTGGGAACGGCCCAGAAGCACCGAAAATCCACTCAGAAAACCCCAAAATCCCCTCAGAAACCCCCAAATCCCACCTGGGATCGTCCAAAAACAACCCAAATCTGCTCTGGAGACCCCAAATCCACCTGGAATTGCCCAAAATCTACTCAGAAAATCCCAAAATCCACCTGGGAAACTCAAAATTCACTCAGAAAACCCCAAATCTTCCTGGGATTGACCAAAAGCACCAAAATTCCACTCAGAAAACTCCAAATCCTCCTGGGATTGCCCAAAATCCACTCAGAAAACCCTAAATCCACCTGGGAACCCCAAAATCCTCCTGGGAACCCCAAAATTCCACCTAGGATCACCCAAAACCACCCAAAAATCCACCCAGAAAACCCAAAATTCCACCTGGGATTGCCCAAAATCCACTCAGAAAACCCCAAAATCCACCTGGGGTTGCCCAAAATCGACTCAGGATCACCCAAAATCCACCTGGGTACCCCAAAATCCCACCTGAGATCACCCAAAACCACCCAAAAATCCACCCAGAAAACCCAAAATTCCACCTGGGATTGCCCAAAATCCACCCAGAAAATCCCAAATCCCACCTGGGATCGTCCAAAAGCAACCCAAATCTGCTCAGAAACCCAAATCCACCTGGAATTGCCCAAAATCTCCTCAGGATCACCCAAAATCCACTCAGAAAACCCCAAAGTTCACCTGGGATGGACCAGAAGCACCAAATCCACTCAAAAAAACCCCAAAATCCTCCACGAATTGCCCAAAATCCCACTTAGAAAACCCAAAATCCACCCGGGAACCCCCAAATCCACCTGTAATTGCCTAAAATCTCCTCAGGATCACCCAAAATCCACCTGGGTACCCCAAAATTCCACCTGGGATCCTCAGGATCACCCAAAATCCACCTGGGTACCCCAAAATTCCACCTGGGATCACCCAAAACCACCCAAAAATCCACCCAGAAAACCCAAAATTCCACCTGGGATTGCCCAAAATCCACACCAGAAAATCCCAAATCCCACCTGGGATCGTCCAAAAGCAACCCAAATCTGCTCTGGAGATCACAAATCCACCTGGAATTGCCCAAAATCTACTCAGAAAATTCCAAAATCCACCTGGAAAACCCAAAATTCACTCAGAAAACCCCAAATGTACCCAGGATGGGCCAAATCCCAGCTGGGATTGGCCCAAAATCCACTCAGGAAACCCAAAATCCTCCAGGAATTGCCCGAAATCCACTCAGGAACCCAAAATTCCACCTGGGAACCCCAAATCCCCCCAAAATTCCACTCAAAAAACCCCAAACCCACCCAGAATCACCCAAAACCCACCCAGAAAACCCCAAATTCCTCTCAGAAGAATCCCAAAATCCCACCTGGGATTGCCAGAAGCACCAAAAATCCACTCAGAAAACCCAAAATCCTCCAGGGATTGCTCAAAATCCACCCAGAAACCCCCAAAATCTGCCTGGGAACCCCAAAATCCCACCTGGGATCACCCAAAACCACCCAAAAATCCACTCAGAAAACCCCAAAATCCACCTGGGAACCCCAAAAAATCCACCAGAAAATCCCAAATCCCACCTGGGATCGTCCAAAAGCAATGAAAATCTGCTCTGGAGACCCAAATCCACCTGGAATTTCCCAAAATCTACTCAGAAAATCCAAAATCCACCTGGAAAACCCAAAATTCACTCAGAAAACCCCAAATCTACCCAGGATGGCCCAAATCCCAGCTGGGATTGCCCGAAATCCACTCAGGAAACCCAAAATTCCACCTGGGAACCCCAAATCCCCCCAAAATTCCACTCAAAAAACCCCAAACCCACCCAGAATCACCCAAAACCCACCCAGAAAACCCCAAATTCCTCTCAGAAAACCCAAAATTCCACCTGGGATTGCCCGAAATCCACTCAGAAACCCCCAAAATCCACCCGGGAACCCCAAAATTCCACCTGGGAACCCCAAAATTCCCTCAGGAACCGCCCAAAATCCACTCGGGAACCGAGAATTCCCACCCGGGAACCCCAAAATCCGCTCAAACCCCCCAAAATTCTCTTGGGGCCCCAAAAAAAATCCCCAAATCCCCCCCCCCCCAACCTGAAATGGTCTCTCCCTGACGCCCTAAAACCCCTCAGGAACTCCTAAAATCCCCCCCAAGCCCCGAAATGGTCTCTCCCGGACCCCAAAATTCACCTGAGATCCCCCCAAAAACCCACAAATCCCCCCAAAATCCCCAAATGGTTCCTTCCAGACACCCCTCAGGAACCCCCAAATCCCCGCCAAACCCCAAAATGGTTCCTCCCAAACGCCCTAACCCCCCCCCGGGACACAAATGGTCTCTCCCAGACACCCAAAATCCCCAAATCTCCCCCCAAAAACCCCAAAATGGTTCCTCCCAGAACCCCAAAATCCCCCCGAGACCCCCCCAAAATGCCCAAATTCCCCAAATGGTCCCTCCCAGACACCCCAAAACCCCTCAGGAACCCCTAAATCCCCCCCAAACCCCCAAAATGGTCCCTCCCAGCTCCCCCCCCCCCCCCGGAACACCAATGGCCGCGCTCCCATCCCCCCTCAGGTCCCCCCGAACGCCTCGGGACCCCCCTAAAATCCCCAAATCCCCCCCCAAACACCCAAATGGTCCCTCCCAGACCCCCCCCAGGACCCCCCAAATCCCCCCCGGACCCCCCTTTCCCCCCCCCGTACTCGCAGTGGTTCGCGCCCGCCCGGGGCCGCCTCAGGCCGCTCCTTTCCCGCCCTGCTTGCGCGCGCCGAGGCCACGCCCACCGCCGCAAGGCGCTGACCAATCAGCGCCTTCTCATTCCGGCCTTGCTCCCGCCCTGCCAAGTTGGACCAATCAGAGCGCGACTTCCGGGTTTATTCACTCTACCGGAGCCAATCAGCGCGCGGGAAGCCCTTAGGCTGTTCAGCCAATCAGAGCCCGCGGGGGCGCGGCTTAAGGCGATCTTGAGGCTCCGCCCACGGAGCCTTAAAGGGCCCGCGCCCATTTAAAAGGGGCGGGGTTTAAGGGCGGGGGCGGGGCCTATTAAACACGGGGGTTGCCGGCGAGTGGGCGGGGCTTGCTGGGAAGGGGCGTGGCCACAGCAGCGACCCCAAAAAAGGGGAAGTTTTTTTGGGGGAGAATCACGAGTTTCGGGCGGGGCCACGGGGCCGCCCAATCAGAGGCCGAGCCCAGGAGGGGGCGTGGCCCGGCCCCGCCCCCCGCCCCTCCCCCAGCGCCGCCATGGCCCCCCCCCGGGGACCCTCGGCCTGGTGCTGCTGCTGCTCGGTGAGGCCCCGCCCCCTCCCGGGGGGGTCCCCCCGCCCCTCCCCCACCCTGAGGGACCCCCCCCGCCCCCTCCCCCCACCCTCCCCGCCCCCTCCCCCACCCTGAGGGACCCCCCCCGCCCCTCCCCCACCCTCCCTGCCCCTCCCCCAAAAGCAGAAGTGGCCGGGCCGGGGTGGGGGAGGGGCATGGCGGGAAATTTGGGGGGGATCCGCCCCTCCCCCACCCCCTGGGGACCCCCCGAGCCCCTCCCCCACCCCCTGAGGGACCCTCAGAGCCCCTCCCCCACCTTTTAACCCCTCCCCCAGCCATTTTAACCCCTCCCCCGCCAATTTTAGCCCCGCCCCCTCCTGTTTTTACCCCTCCCCCACCCATTTCAAGCCCTCCCCACCGATCTTTGCCCCTCCCCCATTCTTTAAGCCCCTCCCCCACCCTTTAAGCCCCTCCCATTTTAGCCCCACCCCCTCTTTTAGCCCCCCTTTTGGCCCCTCCCCCACTCTTTTAAGCCCCTCCCCCACCCGTATTTGCCCCTCCCCCACCCAAATTCAGCCCCTCCCAACCGTGGGGGGCGTGGCCAAAGCGGGCGTGGCTCACAAGCCCCGCCCCCGTTCCGTCCCCGCCCCAGGATTGGCCGCCGCCCAGCCAGGTGAGGCCCCTCCCCCTCCCCGGGGTCGCGGGGGGGTCAGAGGTCACGGCGGGGTCACGAGCCCTCCCCTCCCCCCCCGTTCCAGAATGTTCCGGCTGCCTCCCGGGGCCGGGGCCAATCGCGGCGCTCGTGGCCGCTGACGTCATCCTGACGCTGCTGATCGCGGGCGGAGGCCTATTGGCTGGCGGGGCGGGGCCGCCCAGGTGGGCGGGGCCAAAGGGGAGGGGCCGGCTGGGGGGCGGGGCCAAGCGGGGAGTGACTCATTGTGGGCGTGGCTTAAGGGGAACGGCTGCTTGTGGGCGTGGCTTAAGAGGAAGGGGCAGTTTGTGGGCGTGGCTTAAGGGGAACGGCTGCTTGTGGGCGTGGCTTAAGAGGGAGGGACGGTTTGTGGGCGTGGCTAATGAGAGAGGCTTTTGTGGGCGTGGCTTAAGAGGGAGGGGCAGTTTGTGGGCGTGGCTTAAGGGGACGGACCATTTGTGGGCGTGGCTTAAGAGGGAGGAGTTGTCTGTGGGCGTGGCAAAAGAGGAAGGAACTCTGTGGCGTGGCTTAAGGGGCTGAATGGTGGGCGTGGCTTAATGGGAAGGCCTGGTTTATGGGCGTGGCTAAACGGAAAGGGACTGCTTGTGGGCGTGGCTTAGAGGGAGGGGGCGTGGCCAATTTGGAGGGAGTGTTTTGGGGGCGTGGCTAACAAGGGAGGGGTGGGGATGTGGGCGTGGTCAAAAGGGGGAGGCTGATTGTGGGCGTGGTCAGCTGGGAAGGGCGTGATTGTGGGCGTGGCCAAATGGAAGACTAATTTGTGGGTGTGGCCAAAAGGGAGGGGCTGTTTGGGGGCGTGGCTAAAAGGAGGCGCTGGTTGTGGGCGTGGCTAAAAGGTAGGGGGGCATTTGTAGGCGTGGCTAAAGAGGGAGGGGCCATTTTGGGGTGGGGTCAAGTGGGATTTTGTCTGTTTGTGGGCGTGGCCAAAGGGGAGGAGCCGTCTGGGGGTTACTGGGAGCACTGGGAGCACACTGGGAGCACTGGGGTGAAGCCGGGCCCGTGACCACGCCCATTAAGGGGCGGAGCCAAACCCACAAATGGGCGTGGCCAACAAAACCGAACCCGCCTCCACCACGCGGTGGGCGTGGCCCGGATAAGAGGGGGCGTGTCCCCACAGTGACCACGCCCCCTTCCCCACAGCCCCGCCCAAGCCCCGCCCCCCGGAGCAGGACTCGCACTACCAGGAGCTGCAGGGCGCACGCGCGGACCTCTACAGCGAGCTCAAGCGCTGAGCGCGGCCTGCCGCGCGGCCTCCGCCCTCCTCTGCCGCCAATAAAGCGCTTTTTGCCCTTCCGCAGCCATTTTTGTCCGTTTTTTCGATGATTTCGCCCCAAATCCGCGTTCGTTTATTAAAAAAAAGGGGGGGGTGTCGCGCTGAGTGACGTCACTGCGCCGCGCCGGAAGTACCTCTCAGGCGGGCGGAAGTGGTTGCGGCGGTTCCAGCCATGGCGGCGGCGGCGGCTCCCGGAGCGGCGGGGGCCGGGAATGGCGGCGGGAGCCGGGCCCGGCGCCGCCGTGGTGGCGGCGGGGCCCGGAGCGGTGGCGGGAGGCGGCGGGGGCCGCGGTGAAGAGCGGCGAGGAGCGGCTGAAGGAGATGGAGGCGGAGATGGCGCTGTGAGCGGAACGGAGCGGAGCGGGTGTCATGGCGGGCGGGAAGGGGCGGGGCCTGGCGGGTGCCATGGCAACGGGGGCGGGGCCTTGGGGAGAGGAGTGGTCTGGGTGCTGCCATGGCAACGGGGGCGGGGCTTGGGGGAGGGCGGGGCGGGGTTTGGCGTTGCCGTGGTAACGGGGGGCGGGGCTTAGGGGAGGGCGGGGCGGGGTTTGGTGTTGCCGTGGTAACGGGGGCGGGGCTTAGGGGAGGGCGGGGCGGGGTTTGGCGTTGCCGTGGTAACGGGGGCGGGGCTTAGGGGAGGGCGGGGCGGGGTTTGGCTTTGCCGTGGTAACGGGGGCGGGGTTTAAGAATGGAGGGGCGGGGTTTGGAGTTACTGGGCGGGTCTGAGGGTGTCACTGGGAGGTCAGCAGGGGGTTACTGGTCTGTACTGGTTTATACTGGTCCACACTGGTCCATACTGGTTTATACTGGTCTGTACCAGTCCATACTGGTCTGTACTGGTCCTTACTGGTCTATACTGGTTTATACCGGTCCATACTGGTCCATGCTGGTTTATACTGGTCTGTACTGGTCCTTACTGGTCTATACTGGTTTATACCGGTCCATACTGGTCCATACTGGTTTATACTGGTCCATACTGGTCCGTACTGGTCCATACTAGTCCGTACTGGTCCATACTGGTCCATACTGGTTTATACTGGTCCGTACTGGTTTATACTGCTTTATACTGGCCCATACTGGTTTATACTGGTCCATACCAGTCCATACCAGTCCATACTGGTCCATACTGGTCCGTACTGGTCCGTACTGGTTTATACAGGTCCATACTGGTCCGTACTGGTCCATACCGGTCCATACTGGTCCGTACTGGTCCGTACTGGTCCATACTGGTCCGTACTGGTCCATACTGGTCCATACCGGTCCGTACTGGTCCATACCGGTCCGTACTGGTCCATACTGGTCCGTACTGCTCCATACTGGTTCGTACTGGTCCATACTGGTCCATACGGTCCGTACTGGTCCGTACTGGTCCATACCGGTCCATACCGGTCCGTACTGGTCCGTACTGGTCCATACTGGTCCGTACTGGTCCATACTGGTCCATACTGGTCCGTACTGGTCCGTACTGGTCCATACTGGTCCATACTGGTCCGTACTGGTCCATACCGCTCCGTACTGGTCCGTACTGGTGCAGGTTCGAGCAGGAGGTTCTGGGCGCTCCAGGCCCCGCCCCCGGGGATCCCCTGGCCCCGCCCCCCGTGCTGCGCCCCATCATCGCCACCAACACCCTACCAGCAGGTGGGTCACAGTGTCACCCCAGTGTCCCCAAATGTCCCCCAAATGTCCCCAAATGTCACCTGAGTGTCACCCCAGTGTCACCAACCCCATCAGGGCCACCAACACCTACCAGCAGGTGGGTCACAGTGTCACCCCAGTGTCCCCAAATGTCCCCAAATGTCCCCAAATGTCACCAACCCCCATCATCGCCACCAACACCTACCAGCAGGTGGGTCACAGTGTCACCTGTGTGTCCCCAAATGTCCCCAAATGTCCCCAAATGTCACCTGAGTGTCACCCCAGTGTCACCAGCCCCATCAGGGCCACCAACAACTACCAGCAGGTGGGTCACAAATGTCCCCAAATGTCCCCAAATGTCACCTGAGTGTCCCCAAATGTCCCCACTGTCCCCTCAGTGTCCCCAAATGTCCCCTGTGTGTCCCCAGGTCCAGCAGTCCCTCGAGGCTCGCGCCGCCGCCGCTGCCACCGTCCCCCCCCTTGGGGACACCGCCGGTGCCCTTCGTGGGGCCAGGTCAGTGCCACCAGTGTCCTCAATGTCCCCCTGGTGTCCCCTGTGTGTCCCCAACCCCTGGCTGTCCCCACTGTCCCCGGCTGTCCCCAACCCCGGTGTCCCCTGGCTGTCTCCTATGTCCCCATTGTCCCCCCAGTGTCCCCTCAGTGTCCCCCTGTCTCCAACGTCCCCAGTGTCCTCTCAGGGTCCCCAATGTCCCCTGTCCCCAATGTCCCCAATGTCCCCGCAGTGTCCCCAGTGTCCCCTCAATGTCCCCTCAATGTCCCCAGTGTCCCCAATGTCCCCACAGTGTCCCTGGTGTCCCCACTGTCTCTTGCTGTCCCCAACCCCAGTGTCCCCAGTGTCCCCAATGTCCCCAGTGTCCCCTGTCCCCGCAGTGTCCCCCCAGTGTCCCCAGTGTCCCCCCAATGTCCCCAATGTCCCCCCAGTGTCCCCAGTGTCCCCTGTCCCCGCAGTGTCCCAATGTCCCCAGTGTCCCCCAGTGTCCCAGTGTCCCCAGTGTCCCCTGTCCCCAGTGTCCCCCAGTGTCCCCCCAGTGTCCCCCCAGTGTCCCCAATGTCCCCAGTGTCCCCTGTCCCCAGTGTCCCCAGTGTCCCCAGTGTCCCCAGTGTCCCCCCAGTGTCCCCTGTCCCCGCAGTGTCCCCGCAGCGGCCGCCCATCCTGCGCCCGGCCTTTGTGCCACACGTGCTGCAGCGCCCAGGTAGGGACAGGGGACACTGGGGGGACACTGGGGGGGTTGGGGACACTGGGGGGGTTGGGGACACTGGGGGGGTTGGGGACACTGGGGGGACACTGGGGGGGATGGGGACATTGGGGACATTGGGGGGACATTGAGGGGGTTTGGGATATCAGGGGCATTGGGGGACATTTGGGGATTGGGGACATTTGGGGACATTGGGGGGGACACTGGGGACATTGAGGGGGTTGGGGACACTGGGGACATTGAGGGGGTTGGGAGATGTGGGGCATTGGGGACATTTTGGGGTGATATTTGGGGGTTTGGGGACATTTTTGGGGGCTTTGGGGACATTTTGGGGACATTTTTGGGGTGGTTTTGGTACATTTTGGGACATTTTGGGGGGGTTTGGTCACATTTGGGGACCCTGGGGACACTTGGGGACACTTTGGGGGGTGTGGTTTTGGCACATTTTGGGTGGTTTTGGCACATTTTGGGACATTTTGGGGTGGTTTTGGTCCATTTTTGGGGTGGTTTGGGACATTTTGGGGTAGTTTGGTCACATTTGGGGTGGTTTTGGGACATTTTTGGGGTGGTTTTGGTCCATTTTGGGGTGGTTTTGGTGCATTTTGGGGTGGTTTTGGTCCATTTTGGGCGGTTTTGGTCCATTTTGGGGCGGTTTTGGTACATTTTGGGGTGGTTTTGGTCCATTTTGGGGCAGTTCTGGTACATTTTGGGGTGGTTTGGCCACATTTGGGGCGGTTTTGGTCCATTTTGGGGTGGTTTTGGCACATTTTGGGGCGGTTTGGGTCCATTTTGGGGCGGTTTTGGCACATTTTGGCACATTTTGGGGCGGTTTTGGCACATTTTGGGGCAGTTTTGGTCCATTTTGGGGACACCTGGGGACACCTGTGGTCCCCGTGGGTGACCCCGTGTCCCCCCTGTCCCCCCCCTGTCCCCCCTGTCCCCCCCCTGTCCCCCTGTCCCCCCCCGTGTCCCCCCTGTCCCCCCCGTCCCCAGCGGGTCCCCGCGCTCCCCTGGGGCTGCGCCCCCCCCCCCGGGGCCATGGTGGGGGTGGGGCCCCCCCTGGGGGCTCCCCCCGCCCCCCCCCCCTGCTGCTCGCCCCTCCCCCCCTGCAGAGACCCCCCCCCCACCCCCCTGGGGGCGCCGCTGGGGGGGCGCCCTGCGAGCCGCCAGCCCGGTGAGGAACTGGGAGTACTGGGGATATACTGGGATATACTGGGAGGGACTGGGAGGGGATTGGGGGGGACTGGGAGGGACTGGGGGGGACTGGGAGGGAACTGGGAGGGGACTGGGAGGGACTGGGAGGGGATTGGGGGGGACTGGGGGGGACTGGGAGGGACTGGGAGGGAACTGGGAGGGGACTGGGGGGAACTGGGAGAGACTGGGAGGGACTGGGGGGGAACTGGGAGAGACTGGGAGGGACTGGGAGGGACTGGGAGAGATTGGGGGGGGACTGGGAGAGACTGGGAGGGACTGGGAGGGACTGGGGGGGACTGGGATGGACTGGGAGGGAACTGGTTTATACTGGGAGGGACTGGGAGGGAGCTGGGGTTTTTTTTTTGTATTTTTCAGTGTCCAACAACACATTTTTGTGGCAGAATTTCTGTTTTTTAGTGCAGAGTTGAGGTGTTTTTGTATTTCTTAGTGCAGAATTTGGTTTTTCGTGGCAGAATTAGCAATTTTGTGGCAGAATTTGGGGGGTTTTTTTGGTATTTTCCAGTGCAGAATTTGTATTTTTTGGTGCAGAATTTGTATTTTTTGTGCAGAAATTTGGGGTTTTTTGGTATTTGCAGTGCAGAATCTGTATTTTTTGTGCAGAATTTGGGATTTTTGGTATTTTCAGTGCAGAACTTGGGGATTTTTGGTATTTTTAGTGCAGAAATTTGTATTTTCAGTGCATAATTTGGGTTTTTTTGTATTTTCAGTGCAGAATTTGGGATTTTTGGTATTTCCAGTGCAGAATTTGGGATTTTTGGTATTTCCAGTGCAGAATCTGTATTTTTTGTGCAGAATTTGGGATTTTTGGCATTTCCAGTGCAAAATTTGGGATTTTTTGGCATTTCCAGTGCAGAATTTGGGATTTTTGGTATTTTTAGTGCAGAATTTGTAATTTCCAGTGCAGAATTTCGGATTTTTGGTATTTCCAGTGCAGAATCTGTATTTTTTGTGCAGAATTTGGGATTTTTGGCATTTCCAGTGCAAAATTTGGGATTTTTGGCATTTCCAGTGCAGAATTTGGGATTTTTGGTATTTTTAGTGCAGAATTTGTATTTCCAGTGCAGAATTTCGGATTTTTGGTATTTCCAGTGCAGAATCTGTATTCTTTGTGCAGAATTTGATATTTTTGGTATTTCCAATGCAGAATTTGGGGATTTTTGGCATTTCCAGTGCACAATTTGGGATTTTTGGCATTTTTAGTGCAGAATTTGTATTTCCAGTGCAGAATTTGGGATTTTTGGTATTTTTAGTGCAGAATTTGGGTTTCTTTTGGTATTTCCAGTGCAGAATTTGGGATTTTTGGTATTTTTTAGTGCAGAATTTGTATTTTTAGTGCAGAATTTGGGATTTTTGGTGTTTCCAGTGCAGAGTTTGGGATTTTTTGGCATTTTTTCGTGCAGAATCTGCATTTTTCGTGCAGAATCTGCATTTTTTCGCGTTTCCCCCCCCGTTCCTGACCCCGCGTGTCCCCGCAGGCGGGGGGGGGAGGGGGCTCCCGTGCCCCCCCTGCCCCCGGTGGCCGCGGGGCCCCGAGCGCCCCCCCCGGGCCCCCGCCCCGGGCCCCCCCAAACCCACCCCGCCCGTCATCCAGGCCGCGCCCACCGTGTACCCCGCGCCGCCCCCGCCGCGCCCCGGTGAGACCCCAAATGTCCCCAAATGGCCCCAAATGTCCCCAAATGTCACCTCAGTGCTCCCCAAATGTCCCCGTGCCCCCCCCAGCGTCCCCTCGCTGTCCCCAATGTCCCCAAATCTCTTTTGACCCCCCCAAAGTCCCCCCCGTGGCCCCGCCCCCTTTCACCCCCTCCCCCACAGGAGGCCCCGCCCCCTTCCACCCCATTTCCAAAAGGCCCCGCCCCTCCAGGCCACGCCCCCCTTTCACCCCTCCCCTTTTAACCCCACCCCTTTTAGCCCCTCCCCTTTAATTACACCCCTTTTAGCCCCTCCCCTTTAATTCTGACAGTTTAAGCTCCACCCCTTATCACCACTCCTTCTTTAGCTCCTCCCCTTTTTAGCCCCTCTCCTTTAATTGATTCTCCTTTGGCTCCTCCCCCTTTAACCACACCCATTTTTAGCCCCTCCCCTTTAATTGTGGCTGTTTTGGCTCCTCCCCTTTTAACCACACCCCGTTTAGCTCCGCCCCTTTAATTGATTCACATTTGGCCCCTCCCCTTTTAACCACATTCACTTAGCCCCTCCCCTTTAATTGTGACAGTTTAAGCCCCTCCCCTTTAGCCACACCCCCTTTAGCTCCTCCCCTTTAATGGTATTTCTTTAGCCCCGCCCCTTTCATTGTCCCTTTTTAAGCTCCTCCCCCTTAATGGTTTCTCCTTTAGCCCCACCCACTTTAGCTCCTCCCCTTTAATTGGTTCTCTTTTAGCCCCGCCCCTTTCAACCCCACCCTCTTTAGCCCCGCCCCTTAATTTGTCCTCATTTAACCCCACCCCCTTTAGCCCCGCCCCTTTTTCCTCCACCCTTTAGCCCCTCCCACAGGAGGCTCCGCCCCTTTAACCTCTCTGGTTCCGCCCCCACAGGAGGAGACCCCGCCCCCGCGGGCCCCGCCCCCCGAGGAGCCCCGGATTGGCCCGAGCCTCCCGGCTCCGCCCCCCGCCATGGCCACGCCCCCTCCGGAGCCACGCCCTGGGCCCGCCCACATCGCGCCGGTGCCACGCCCCCTGCGCAGGCCACGCCCACAGGACCCGCCCTTCCCTGTGCCGGAGGTGGGCGGGGCTTAAAGGGGCGGGGCCTGGGAGGGAAATGGGGTGGGCGGGGCTAAGCGTGAGTGGGTGGAGCTTGAGGCATTGGCAAAGCTAAAAGGGGCGGGGCTTCAGGGGTAGGGGTGGGTGGGGCTGGGGGATGGGGGGCGTGGCTTTAAGGAATGATTGACAGGTGTTAGGGTGGGGCTGTGGGGAGGGGGCGTGGCCTCTGGGATGGGTGGGTGTGGCTGGAGAGGGGAAATGGGCGTGGTCAAAAGGAAGTGGGTGTGTCCATGGACAGGTGATTGACAGGTGTCCATCAGGTGGGGGTGGGGCTTGGAAAAGGGGGCGGAGCCTCCAAATTTTGGGCTCTTCCTGTGAGTGGGTGTGGCCAGACGAGAGTGGGCGTGGCCACATGGCAGGCATGTCCCAGGTGATTGACAGGTGCCCATCAGGATGGAGGCGGGGCTACCAAAAAGGGGGCGGAGCCTCAAATGTGGGCATTTCCTGCTGGGTGGGCGTGGCCAGAGAGGAATGGGTGTGCCCAGAGTGGTGGGCGTGTCCCGGGTGATTGACAGGCGTTCATTAGCATCCAAAAAGGGGCGGAGCTTCCAAATTCAGATTTTTTACATTGGTTGGGCGTGGCTAGAGCAGAGTGGGCGTGTCTGAAGTGAGGGGGGCGTGTCCTGGGTGATTGACAGGTATCCATAGAGATGGGGTGGAGCTATCCAAAAGGGGGCGGAGCCTATAAATGTGGGAGTGTCCTTCAGGGTGGGCGTGTCCAGACAAAAGTGGGCATGTCCTTGGTGGGGTGGGCGTGTCCTGGGTGATTGACAGCTGTCAATAGAGATGGGGCGGAGCTATCCAAAAGGGGGCGGAGCCTACAAGGTTGGGATTTCCTTCGGGGTGGGCGTGTCCAGGCAAAAGTGGGCGTGTCCCGGTTGGGGTGGGCGTGTCCCGGGCGGGGTGGGCGTGTCCCGGCGTGACTGACAGCCGTCCCGCAGGTGGGGGCGGAGCCGGCGGCGGAGGACAAGCGGAAGGGGCGGGGCGAGCGGCTGAAGCGCTGCATCCGCACGGCGGCCGGCAGCTCCTGGGAGGACCCCAGCCTGCTGGAGTGGGACGCTGGTACGGACTGGGACGGACTGGGAGGGACTGGGAGGGACTGGGAGACCCCAGCCTGCTGGAGTGGGACGCTGGTACGGACTGGGACGGACTGGGACATACTGGGAGGGACTGGGAGGGACTGGGGGACCCCAGCCTGCTGGAGTGGGACGCTGGTACGGACTGGGACAAACTGGGATATACTGGGATATACTGGGAGGGACTGGGGGACCCCAGCCTGCTGGAGTGGGACGCTGGTACGGACTGGGACAGACTGGGGTATACTGGGAGGGGACTGGGGGACCCCAGCCTGCTGGAGTGGGACGCTGGTACGGACTGGGACGGACTGGGATATACTGGGATATACTGGGAGGGGACTGGGGGACCCCAGCCTGCTGGAGTGGGACGCTGGTACGGACTGGGACGGACTGGGATATACTGGGAGGGACTGGGGGACCCCAGCCTGCTGGAGTGGGACGCTGGTACGGACTGGGACGGACTGGGATATACTGGGATATACTGGGAGGGACTGGGGGACCCCAGCCTGCTGGAGTGGGACGCTGGTACGGACTGGGACAGACTGGGATATACTGGGATATACTGGGAGGGACTGGGGGACCCCAGCCTGCTGGAGTGGGACGCTGGTACGGACTGGGATGAACTGGGAGGGACTGGGACGGACTGGGAGGGACCCCAGCCTGCTGGAGTGGGACGCTGGTACGGACTGGGATATACTGGGAGGGACTGGGAGGGACTGGGATCAAACTGGGAGGGACTGGGAGGGACTGGGATGGACTGGGATATACTGGGAGGGACTGGGAGGGACTGGGATCAAACTGGGAGGGGCCCCAGCCTGCTGGAGTGGGACGCTGGTAGGAACTGGGACATACTGGGAGGGACTGGGAGGGACTGGGATGGACTGGGAGCAGCTGGGAGGACCCCAGCCTGCTGGAGTGGGACGCTGGTACGGACTGGGAGGGACTGGGAGGGAACTGGGAGGGACTGGGAGGGACTGGGAGGGACTGGGATCAAACTGGGAGGGGACTGGGGGGGACTGGGATCAAACTGGGAGGGAGTGGGATATACTGGGATGGGACTGGGAGGGACTGGGAGCAGCTGGGAGGACCCCAGCCTGCTGGAGTGGGACGCTGGTAGGAACTGGGATATACTGGGAGGGACTGGGAGGGACTGGGAGGGACTGGGAGGGACTGGGATCAAACTGGGAGGGACTGGGATATACTGGGATGGGACTGGGAGGGACTGGGAGGGAACTGGTGGGACTGGGATGGAACTGGGGGGACCCCAGCCTGCTGGAGTGGGACGCTGGTACAGACTGGGAGGAACTGGGATGGACTGGGAGGAACTGGGATGGACTGGGATATACTGGGAGGGACTGGGATATACTGGGAGGGACTGGGAGAAGGTTTGGGATTACTGGTTTGTACTGGTTTGGGGTTACTGGGATGGACTGAGGGGGACTGGGATTCACTGGGAGAGGACTGGGGGGGACTGGGAGGGGATTGGGATCACTGGGATTCACCGTGACCTTTGGGGTGACCCCGTGACCCTGAAACGACCCCAAAACGATCCCATAACTTCATTAATGACCCTGTAACCCAAAATGACCCAAAATCGCCAATTTTCACCCCAAACTCCAACAATTTTTGGATTTTTTGTGGGGAATGAGATCAGTGATGAGACCCCGGGCCTGACCGTGACCTTTGGGGTGTCCCCATGACCCTGAGCCGTTCACATCACCCTAAAACGACCCTATAACCCCAAAATGACCCAAAATCTGCATTTTTCACCCCAAATTCAGACGATTTTCAGGTCTTTTGTGGGGATTTCAGGAACGAGATGAATGACAAGATCCTGAGCCAGGCCACGACCTTGAGGTCTCCTCATGATCTCAGAACTTCATGATGACCCCAAAATTTCATTACGATCCCAAAATGACCCAAAATCGCCGTTTTTCACCCCAATTTCAAACAATTTCTGGGTTTTTTGCTGGGATCTGGGCTATGAGGTCAGTGGTGAGACTCTGGGATGGTCTCAGAATTCTGGAATGATTCCATAAACTCATGGAAGCCCCATGGAAACTTTATGATGATTTTTTAACCCCAAAATGACCCAAAATCGCCGTTTTTCACCCCAAATCCAGACGATTTCCGCATCTTCTGCGGGGACCTGGGGAACGAGGTGAACGACGAGACGCTGGGCCTGACTGTGACCTTTGGGGTGTCCCCGTGACCTTGAACTGCTCATACAAACCCTAAAACCACTCTATAACCCCAAAATGACCCAAAATCGCCGTTTTTTCACCCCAAACTCAAACAGTTTCTGGATCTTTGGTGGGGATTTGGAGATCAAGGTCAATGACAAGACTCTGAGTCTGGTCACGTCCCCGAGGTCACCCCATGACCTCAGAACTTCACGATGACCCCAGAACTTCACAACGATCTCGTAACTTCCCAGTGACCCCAAAATGACCCAAAATCGCCGTTTTTCACCCCAAATTCAGACGATTTTCAGATGTTTTGTGGGGATCTCAGGAACGAGATCAGTGACGAGATCCTGAGCCAGGCCATGACCTTGAGGTCTTCTCATGACCCCAGAACTTCATGATGACCCCAAAATTTCATTACAATCCCAAAATGACCCAAAATCGCCGTTTTTCACCCCAATTTCAAACAATTTCTGGGTTTTTTGCTGGGATCTGGGCTATGAGGTCAGTGGTGAGACTCTGGGATGGTCTCAGAATTCTGGAATGATTCCATAAACTCATGGAAGCCCCATGGAAACTTTATGATGATTTTTTAACCCCAAAATGACCCAAAATCGCCGTTTTTCGCCCCAAATCCAGACGATTTCCGCATCTTCTGCGGGGACCTGGGGAACGAGGTGAACGACGAGACGCTGGGCCGCGCCTTCGGGCGCTTCCCGTCCTTCCTGAAGGCCAAGGTGATCCGGGACAAGCGCTCGGGCAAGACCAAGGGCTACGGCTTCGTGTCCTTCAAGGACCCCAACGACTACGTCAGGGCCATGCGCGAGATGAACGGTGAGGGGACACCCTGGGGACACCCTGGGGACATTGGGGACAGCCTGGGGACACCCTGGGGGCATCGGGGACATTGGGGACATCAGGGACATCGGGGATATTGGGGGGATTTGGGACATTGAGGACACTGGGGTGTGTCAGGGCCATGCGCGAGATGAACGGTGAGGGGACAGGACAGGGACACCCTGGGGACATCGGGGACATCGGGGGGATTGGGGACACCCTGGGGACATCGGGGACATCGGGGTACGTCAGGGCCATGCGTGAGATGAACGGTGAGGGGACAGCGAGGGGACACCTTGGGGACAGCCTGGGGACATCGGGGGATTGGGGACATTGGGGACAGCCTGGGGACATTGGGGGGCATGGGGAACATCGGGGTACGTCAGGGCCATGCGCGAGATGAACGGTGAGGGGACAGGACAGGGACACCCTGGGGACACCTTGAGGACACCATGGGGACACCTTGGGGACATTGGGGACACCTTGGGGACACTGGGGACATTGGGGACACCCTGGGGGCATTGGGGACATTGGGGACATCGGGGGGATTGGGGACATCGGGGTACGTCAGGGCCATGCGCGAGATGAACGGTGAGGGGACAGCGAGGGGACATTGGGGACAGCCTGGGGACATTGGGGACACCCTGGGGACACTGAGGGGGATCGGGGAGATTGGGGGGATTGGGGACATTGGGGGGATTGGGGACACTGGGGACATCAGGGACACTGGGTACGTCAGGGCCATGCGCGAGATGAACGGTGAGGGGACAACGAGGGAACACATTGGGGACACCCTGGGGACATTGGGGACACTGGGGGGATTGGGGACACTGAGGGGGATCGGGGACATTGGGGGGATTGAGGAGATTGGAGACATTGGGGACATCGGGGTACATCAGGGCCATGCGCGAGATGAATGGTGAGGGGACAACGGGGACACCTTGGGGACACCTTGGGACACTGGGGACATTGGGGGGATCAGGAACATTGGGGGGTTTGGGGACATCGGGGGGATTGGGGACACTGGGGACATCAGGGCCATGCGAGATGAACGGTGAGGGGACAGGAAAGGGACATTGGGGACACCCTGGGGACACCCTGGGGACATTGGGGACAGCCTGGGGACACTGAGGGGGATCGGGGGGATTGGGGACACCGGGGACACTGGGGACATCAGGGCCATGCGCGAGATGAACGGTGAGGGGATATTGGGGACATCATTGGGGACACGACCCTGGGGACACTAGGGACATTGGGGGGATTGGGGACATCGGGGTACGTCAGGGCCATGGGCGAGATGAACGGTGAGGGGACAGCCTGGGGACACCTTGGGGACAGCCTGGGGACATTGGGGACATCATTGGGGACATTGGGGGGATTGGGGTACGTGAGATGAGATGAACGGTGAGGGGACACCCTGGGGACACCATGGGGACATCGGGGGGATTGGGGACATTGCAGGGACTGGCGCCATGGTGGGAACCTTGGGGACCCCCAACCTCCCAGTCGCCCACAGTCCCCTCCCAGTCCATCTCAGTGCTCCCAGTATAAACCAGTAACCCCGGTGTGCAGGGAAGTACGTGGGCAGCCGGCCCATCGGGCTGTCCCAGTTTATCCCAGTATAAACCAGTAACCCCGGTGTGCAGGGAAGTACGTGGGCAGCCGGCCCATCGGGCTGTCCCAGTGCTCCCAGTCCATCCCAGTGCTCCCAGCCCCATCCCAGTCCCTCCCAGTCCCTCCCAGTCCCATCCCAGTCCCTCCCAGTCCCATCCCAGTCCATCCCAGTGCTCCCAGTATAAACCAGTAACCCCGGTGTGCAGGGAAGTACGTGGGCAGCCGGCCCATCGGGCTGTCCCAGTCCCTCCCAGTGCTCCCAGTATAACCCAGTTTGCAGGGAAGTACGTGGGCAGCCGGCCCATCGGGCTGTCCCAGTGCTCCCAGTCCGTCCCAGTATAACCCAGTTTGCAGGGAAGTACGTGGGCAGCCGGCCCATCGGGCTGTCCCAGTTTATCCCAGTATAAACCAGTAACGCGGTGTGCAGGGAAGTACGTGGGCAGCCGGCCCATCGGGCTGTCCCAGTCCATCCCAGTGCTCCCAGTATAACCCAGTTTGCAGGGAAGTACGTGGGCAGCCGGCCCATCGGGCTGTCCCAGTGCTCCCAGTCCGTCCCAGTATAACCCAGTTTGCAGGGAAGTACGTGGGCAGCCGGCCCATCGGGCTGTCCCAGTTTATCCCAGTATAAACCAGTAACCGCGGTGTGCAGGGAAGTACGTGGGCAGCCGGCCCATCGGGCTGTCCCAGTGCTCCCAGTCCGTCCCAGTATAACCCAGTTTGCAGGGAAGTACGTGGGCAGCCGGCCCATCGGGCTGTCCCAGTTTATCCCAGTATAAACCAGTAACCGCGGTGTGCAGGGAAGTACGTGGGCAGCCGGCCCATCGGGCTGTCCCAGTGCTCCCAGTCCGTCCCAGTATAACCCAGTTTGCAGGGAAGTACGTGGGCAGCCGGCCCATCGGGCTGTCCCAGTCCGTCCCAGTCCGTCCCAGTATAACCCAGTTTGCAGGGAAGTACGTGGGCAGCCGGCCCATCGGGCTGTCCCAGTTTATCCCAGTATAAACCAGTAACCCCGGTGTGCAGGGAAGTACGTGGGCAGCCGGCCCATCGGGCTGTCCCAGTGCTCCCAGTCCGTCCCAGTATAACCCAGTTTGCAGGGAAGTACGTGGGCAGCCGGCCCATCGGGCTGTCCCAGTGCTCCCAGTCCGTCCCAGTATAACCCAGTTTGCAGGGAAGTACGTGGGCAGCCGGCCCATCGGGCTGTCCCAGTTTATCCCAGTATAAACCAGTAACCGCGGTGTGCAGGGAAGTACGTGGGCAGCCGGCCCATCGGGCTGTCCCAGTGCTCCCAGTCCGTCCCAGTATAACCCAGTTTGCAGGGAAGTACGTGGGCAGCCGGCCCATCGGGCTGTCCCAGTTTATCCCAGTATAAACCAGTAACCCCGGTGTGCAGGGAAGTACGTGGGCAGCCGGCCCATCGGGCTGTCCCAGTGCTCCCAGTCCGTCCCAGTATAACCCAGTTTGCAGGGAAGTACGTGGGCAGCCGGCCCATCGGGCTGTCCCAGTCCGTCCCAGTCCGTCCCAGTATAACCCAGTTTGCAGGGAAGTACGTGGGCAGCCGGCCCATCGGGCTGTCCCAGTTTATCCCAGTATAAACCAGTAACCCCGGTGTGCAGGGAAGTACGTGGGCAGCCGGCCCATCGGGCTGTCCCAGTGCTCCCAGTCCGTCCCAGTATAACCCAGTTTGCAGGGAAGTACGTGGGCAGCCGGCCCATCGGGCTGTCCCAGTGCTCCCAGTCCGTCCCAGTATAACCCAGTTTGCAGGGAAGTACGTGGGCAGCCGGCCCATCGGGCTGTCCCAGTTTATCCCAGTATAAACCAGTAACCCCGGTGTGCAGGGAAGTACGTGGGCAGCCGGCCCATCGGGCTGTCCCAGTGCTCCCAGTCCGTCCCAGTATAACCCAGTTTGCAGGGAAGTACGTGGGCAGCCGGCCCATCGGGCTGTCCCAGTTTATCCCAGTATAAACCAGTAACCCCGGTGTGCAGGGAAGTACGTGGGCAGCCGGCCCATCGGGCTGTCCCAGTGCTCCCAGTCCGTCCCAGTATAACCCAGTTTGCAGGGAAGTACGTGGGCAGCCGGCCCATCGGGCTGTCCCAGTCCGTCCCAGTCCGTCCCAGTATAACCCAGTTTGCAGGGAAGTACGTGGGCAGCCGGCCCATCGGGCTGTCCCAGTTTATCCCAGTATAAACCAGTAACCCCGGTGTGCAGGGAAGTACGTGGGCAGCCGGCCCATCGGGCTGTCCCAGTGCTCCCAGTCCGTCCCAGTATAACCCAGTTTGCAGGGAAGTACGTGGGCAGCCGGCCCATCGGGCTGTCGCAGTGCTCCCAGTCCGTCCCAGTATAACCCAGTTTGCAGGGAAGTACGTGGGCAGCCGGCCCATCAAGCTGCGCAAGAGCCAGTGGAAGGAGCGCAACCTGGAGGTCGTGCGGCGCAAGCAGCGCGAGAAGAAGAAACTGGGACTGAGATAGCGCCGGACTGGGCAGACTGGGACGTACTGGGAGGGACCGGGAGGGACCGGGACAAACTGGGACAAACTGGGACAAACTGGGACAAACTGGGGAGCGCAATAAAGGCAGAGTTGAGGGCTGCACACGGAGCTGGGCGTGACTGGGATGGACTGGGAGGGACTGGGAGGGGACTGGGAGGGACTGGGTTATACTGGTTTATACTGGGAGAGGCTGGGAGGGGATTGGGAGGGGATTGGAAGGGTCTGGGTTATACTGGGAGGGGACTGGGGGAAACTGGGAGGGGATTGGGGGGACTGGGATATACTGGGAGGGAACTGGGAGGGAACTGGGTTATACTGGGAGGGACTGGGAGGGGAATGGGAGGGACTGGGAGGGGGATTTGGGGGACTGGAAGGGAACTGGAATGGACTGGTTATACTGGGAGGGGATTGGTGGAGACTGGGAGGGACTGGTTTGAACTGGGAAGGAACCGGGCTGGACTGGTTTGAACTGGTTTGAACTGGGAATGAATTACACGGCACGGGTTTGAGCTGGGAAGGGGCGTGGTTTATTTGTGGGCGGGGCTCGCCGAGGCCCCGCCCCCTCAGACCAGCTCCCCCTGGGGGGTCACGAGCGGCTCCGGGGGCACCTGGGGGGAGGGGCGGGGTGGGGGAGGGGCCGCGGCTGCCCTCCACCCCTCCCCCACCCCCGGACCCTT